>NC_030425.2:15775000-16075000 GCF_001660625.3 Ictalurus punctatus
CAATCATGCATGTGTTTATGTTTGTGTGGGCAGGGTCATTATAAGGACAGAGGTCAGAAAATCAGAATGATAGGCCAAATGCTTAATGACTAATGTGTTTTTACAGTTAGAGCAATTTCTCAAATATGAATTAGAGCAGGACAGCCTTGTGAGTTCAGACTCATTTTTTCAGTGTTTTATTACTCAAACACTCTTTTGCATTTACCTCTGTATCCTGACTGTGGCTAATTTTCTTTCTTTGGTCATGTTATTTCATGGGAAAGCACAGAGGTTCGCTAAAAAAGAGCAGACATAAGTATTTGCTGAAGGTTTAAATCCCTTTCCCCATGCTTGACTCCCCAGAGCTGAATGTAGCAAGAAGGCTGACTCAGGTTTGTATAACTAGCCCATATTGTATGGAGTGGACTGTGTCACCGCCTTCTTCGTGCCCTGTTGCTAGAGTGCTAGCGGGGAATTTCCTGCCTCTTCTAGAGCTGTGAATGGCCTGTGTTTCTCTGCCAAAGCACAGCTGCATAGTCTCTCCAGGGGTCCTTGTCCTCCACCCTTCATCCCGTCTCACTGTGACTGACAGTGATTGTCAGGAGCAAGTCTGCCCTCCTGTAAAGTCTCAATAACAACTTTTTATTGCCCGAGTCTAAACAGTGTCTTCCATCTCTTCCCATGCCAGCTCAGGGGAACAGATGGCGATGTCCTTATAGTGGGCCTTTTAAGAGAATCGGTAATTGTCTTTACTTGATGAATTATTCACCAACAAAACCAAGCAGTGTTGAGACAGAAAAGTGAATGTCACTCAGATGAAGGGGAAAACATGGGCATGTGAATTTGAACCTGTTCTGAAATCAATACATTACAAAAAAAAGAAAAAGAAAAGAAAAAACATCTTGAAGGACCTTGGTAAGTTACCAATGGTAACCATCTCAGAAATGCCTATATTGCTTCTTTGTTCATATGGAGCTCTGTCTGTATGACAGCGACCGCTGACAGGGGTCAATAAAAGAGGCCTGCTCTATGAGGAGAAGCAAAAACATGTACTCTTCGTTTGACCTTGGCTCTGCCTCTCCCTGCCATAGCAGCAGTGCTCTTCCATTACTGTGTCATAACAAAAGCGGAAGGTCCTGCCCTTTTAAACAGGCTAATGCCCCCCTGGGGCTGATAATATACAGCTAATCCTCTTATCCTCTGTTAGGGAGGATAGCTCTGCAGTAGCATTTCTAACAGGCTTGGTTATGTTCTTGCATAATCTTTCAGCGAAGACAGACACAAGAGAATGGCGCTCATCCCCAGGAATGCAAATCTGTAAAATTGTTAAGGTCAGGTATGTGTCAGAACCAACAGCACCAAAAGTTGCTTTTAAGTAATCATGCCAATGCTGAAACCTGATATGGTGGTTATATTACTACACATTGTGATCACAATATGTATTTAACTGGTGAACTTTTGATGTCATGGATTAAAGATTAATTGATCAATTAATTTAAACAAAAGTCACTATTTTTGGATCTTGCCAGCACCAAGAATTATCAGAACAGTCACAAAAACCAAACTGGAGTCTCTGAGGTTAGCAAGACAATGCAAGGAAGACAAAAAATAATTCTGATATGTTGAAGTAGTAGTAGTAGCTCAGTGGTTAAGGTGTTGGGCTACTGTTCAGAAGGTCTTGAGTTCAAACCCCAGCACTACCAAGCTGCTGTTGTTGGGCCCTTGAGCAAGGCCCTTAACCCTCCATTGCTCAGATGTATTAATGAGATAAATGTAAGTCACTCTGGATAAGGGTGTCTGCCAAATACCATGAATAAAGAAATCATTTGCATATTGCAAGCTTCACTGATATTTGGATTGCAAAAGTCAAACTGACAAACAAATCTGGTTAACCACAGCAGTGTTACAGTCTCTGTATATGTATAAAGGTCTATGGGGGTCAAGCAGGTGCTCAATTTGTGGTTTGCCTAAGCTCTCTCTTTGCCAGCCAGTCTACATCCTTGTCTTCAATCATGGTCATGAGCTGTAGGTAGTGACCAAAAGAATAAGGTATACAGACAGTGGAAAAGAGGTTCTTTTGCAGGGTTGTTGGGCTTACCCTCTGTGATAGGGTGAGGAGCTTGACAATCTGGGAGAATATCAGACTGAGTAGAGCTGTTGCTCATTTGAATTGAAGTAGCTGGATGAAGTAGTCTGGGCACCTTGCAAGGATTGCTCCCTGGTAGAGCTGTATCAGGCACATCCCACTACATTGATCCCAGGGAAGAAACAGGACCTGTTGGCTTGGGAATGTCTAGGGCTCACGCTTCAGAAGCTGGAATCTATGGCTGGGGACCTTCTCAGCATTGCCATTGTGGCCCCCAACAGGAACAGTGGAAGGAAATGAATGAATATTACGACAGTGAACAAAGTGTCAATCTTATCATGCATACCAGGTCAGGAAACTATTCCAATTATCTGTGCTAGTTGTAAAGAGGAGGAAGGTATTGGGTGTCTACCTACTAAATAAGCTAAATAGGATATATGTTATCAATTCTAGTATGCAAGGTTGAGGGCATGTGGCCCAATCTGAGGTGCCTGGTAAATTATTTTATGTAGTTTAAGTTTTGGTAACAGTCAGATGCTGTGTAATCCAATTTTTCCAAGAGGGTTTCTGTGACAGAAAGCAAAGAGAAGTAAACCATCTGAACAATGGTAGGTGACTTGGTGTCAGTGGGACAAAAGCTGGTCATAACACTCCATCTTGTATTAATTCAGCATGTGGCCTTGTCGGCCAAAGTCTTCCGTACCTTCAAAGTGTCACATTCAATGTTTAATCAACTCCTTTGTGTTGACTTTATATCCTTTAGTGTGTTCTAATGTCACATGATGTATCAACTATTGACAAAGTCATGTGATGGCATTTATTAAGTCGTTATCAATGGCATCTTTGAATTCATATGAGTGACAAATAGGATGGAAATATGATGATGGATGAGCAGGAATCCTATAGCAGTGCTTTATATTTTAACAGGATGTCAATGTTGTGGAGATGAGCACTATATATTTCTACTTTCGACAGGAGGTGAGAGAGAAGCCAAGTAGGAATGATTACTGCTACTGAGGAGTACAAATAACACGACTGGACAAGATATATAGAAAGAAGATCGACTTACATAAATGCCGCGTTTTAGACGTTGCTTATTTGAAATGCTGGAAGATGAATTTAGATGAGTTGCATCCCACTTATTGTAATGGCCACTGCCTTTCTGCTCATCTTTGAAAGCACTTTTCCTGTGCACTCTTTCAGGTTTGATATTATCAAGATCGATGGATTAGTGATGCACATCTTTAGAGATGTGTAGTGAGGAAGAAACACTTAATTAAATAACATTCTCAAGTATGTTTGTACTTTAAGCAAAGTGTTGGATTCTTTGTATTTTCTATAGTGTTATTTTAAAAACACTATAAAAGAGATTGAAATGTACATTACCTAAGATGAAGAATGTGTTCATTCTAATCTGAATAGTAACAGCTTATTCATAGGGACGTGTATGGCAAATGATCAACCTAATCTAAGACCAATAATAATTTTTAAGTGTCATTATTTAGCAAAGGAAAATGTACAATTGTTGATACAGTGAAGTTTTCTTTAAGGAGCTGTTCACTTAACATTTATGAAATTAGTTATTAAATGAGTTTTAAATGCTTTTGTCACATATCCCAGCTTGTTAGTATGTCATACCACACCATGATACAGCACCCCTGGAGCAGGGAGGGTTAAGGACCTTGATCAAGGCCCAACAGTGTTAGCTTGGCAATACTGGGGCTCAAATCCTCAACCTTCTGGTTAGTAACCCAGGGCCTTAACTGTTGAGCCACCACTACCCTAATGTTTGGGTTTGTTATGGGCTGTGGTGTTTCATGAAGATTATTTATGTTTAATGGTAAGAATGTTGGTGTTGGTGATTGATGGTAAGAATGTTAGTGTTTGATGGAAACTGTTGGTGTTTGATGAAACTTGTTGGTGTTTGAAGAATATTTATATTTGATAGTAAGAATTTTGGTGTTTGATGGAAATGGTTGGTGTTTGATGACAAATATTTGTCTTTGTAAAAATGCTGCTTTTGGTGGTAAAGCTGTTGGTGGTTAATAACAAAAATGTTGTTTGAAGAGAAATATTCACGTTTTATTTTCTTTCAGAAATGAGGAATCTTGCTGTCACTTTGCACAATACCGAGACTTGTCTTTGTGTTTGTGTCTCTCACTATAGTTACTGACCTGCTTTTCTTTCTTTTTCACTTTTGTTTTGTCTGTAGAAGTCAGGTTGTTGGTTTTTGTGGTTTATGACTAGCTGGCTTTTCAAGATAAACCCCTTGTAACGTGTATCTTGTAGCTATGTATTTCTGACAGTTCCTTATCTTATAGATACCAAAGATATAATCATTGAAAAATACTAATGACAACATGAAATGGAATTCATAATGCCGTTGTCCCCTGTGTAACATGAAAGTGAAATAGGCTTAAGATTTTTCACACAAGAGTGGTGAGAGAAAATAAGTTGAAACATGACATATACTTTAGTAATACTTCAGTGTGATTTAGTAATAATAGTATATTATGGAACAAAACTTTGATGTACCACATGAAGTTTCCAGAGAAACAGGACATTTCTGACAAAAGTTCATCAGCTTTTCATAAAGGTTAATATATGCATTAACATGTGGTGTGTGGTGTAGTCAAATATCAAAAGACCTTTAGAGGTAGTCAATACCATTCAATCTGAATGGAAAATTCCATAAATTGATTCACTGATTTATACTGATGAATATTGCACAAAAGGGTGGGGTGGATGGGTATTGGTGGTACTGATTGAAGGGTGTCATTACAGACATTTTTTTAGCTTGATGGTACTGAAGGGTGGAGTTAGATCTTGTTTTTTTCACCCAGACCTGCATGATAACAGTAAAAAAAAATCAGAAGATATTTAGAGGAAGGTAAACATCATTAACAAATGTAATTTCAGCAACAATTACAATGGATATACAGTATATTTATCCATATCTCTTGTCACTAGTTCTTATGCCATATTATTTTATTTTACACCCCCAATTCCAAAAAAGTTGGGACAGTATGTAAAATGCAAAAAAAAAGTAATTTGAAAATGCAATTCACTCTGTACTATATTGAAAACACATTATTAACACATTATTTGATGTTTTACTTTGAGAATTTAATTTATTTTTGAAAATATACACTGATTTCGAATCTGATGACTACAACACACTCCAAAAAAGTTGGGCCAGTCGACTGTTTACTACTGTGAAACATCACCTTTTCTTTTAATAACACATATTAAGTGTTTGGGTGCTGAAGACACCAACTGGTTAAGTGGTTGATGTATGGCTTCTGCTTTGCATAGTAAAGCCTTAACTTGCATCTGTGGATGCAGTGGCGAGTGGTGTTGTCTGACAAAGGTTTACCAAAGTATTCCTGAGCCCATGTTAGGATATCCTTTAAAGACTCATTATGGTTTTTAAGACAGTGACGTCTGAGGGATCGGAGATCACGCACATTCAAAAGTGGTTTTCAGTCTTCCCCTTTACGCTTCGATATTTGACTGGATTCCTTGAATCTTTTAATTATATTGTGCATTGTAGAAGGTGAAATGCCCAAAATCCTATTGATTTGTCTTCGTTGAATGTTGTTCTCAAAGTGTTGGTTTATTCGCTGATGCATCTTCAAAAAACTATGCAGGTGATTAGGTAAAATATCAAATACCTTGTGTTTATATGTTTTTTGTTTAAATACAAGTCAAAGTACATTTAAAAATCAATCCTCTTTGTTTTATTAGCATTTTCCTTACTGTCCCAACATTTTTGGAACAGGGGTTGTAATAAGACGCATACTAGTTGAACTTTATTATCCTTGTTCCTTAAATTTCTTCTTAGATGCTCTAAAATTAGTAGATTACAATACATGGTGGCTTCACCAGCTCAATCGTCCTGTCCTAAAGGTGAAAACAGAATAGCAGTGGATAGTAATAGAGACACATTATGTCTGCATGTTTTAATTTTTATCAAGGAGAAAATCTTTCAGGATCAATTCAACACTGGAGGGCTTTTGGGAGATCAGATAATCTGCTTGCTCTTTAGTTAGTGTTTATTCATGCGCATGATGAACGTCCCTGAGAGAGTGCTATCAAAGCTAATGATCACTCCATAAAGGGCAATGAAAAAGTAAACAGCAGTGGGTTTATTGTGGTTTTGTGTCCACTTTTTTGAGTAATAAGTAATTGAAAGAGGGTTTTAAGGGCCTAGCAGAGTAAAGCCATGCTAATCAATATGTGACTGAATGAGAACACTGAGCTGAAGTTAGCCATTGTGTGCTAAAGTCTCCATTTCAATCAATGCAGGAGAGCATGTATTCAGATGCCGGTTCATAGTGAGGCTGTGTGTGAGAAAAGCTCCGTCACTACCGTACTTCAAATTGTCTAACTGATATATTGAGCTATGATAGTTGGATTTACCAATGTAAGAGGCTGCTACACTGTGGCATCAGCCCAATTTGCCACCTGTGGAAAAAAATCTAGGTTAGTGAGAGGAGCAGATTTATGTCCTTCAATATGGAGATTAGCTCTGCTTTTACAGTTATTTTTCATCTTATGTTGCCCAGATTGCTATGTTGGTATAAATTCCTGGCTTGAGTTTATTGCAGGTTACAATTATTCGCCAGACGCATGCGCAAGAGGAGATGAGAGTTCAGTAGCCTAACACAACAAGACGTATCGAAATTTCTATTTAATTTGTTTTTAAATTTTGTTTGTGGGTAACAGTGGCCACTGGCGACTGGCAGAAAAAACATGGTCGCAAAATTAAAAAGTTAGTCGCATTGGCGACCATTTTAATCGCCATCTGGAGCCCTGGGTTGTTTTGCAACCCAAAGGATGGTTTCACTTTTTACGAAAACGCTGGGTTAATTTTATTTCATAAATGGGTTAATATTTTCAGGGATATTTACCATTGGAAAAGTCAAATATACCACATTATAAACAACATGTGGTATCTCCTTTATTTATACATAAGAAGGTTTTCAGAAATGTATTGCTAGAGCCGCTAAAGTGGTGTTTATATATAGACTTTGAAGTAAAAGACTCAAATAAGTCATATATTTAAGATGAAAACGTCAGATTTTGATGAAAAGAGACCTTTAAAACAGCCAAAAAACTGAGTTTTTTTCAACCAAGGGGATGAAAATCTAACATTACTTGTTAGATTTGTAGAGCTGTTAGGGCTGCACGATTATGGCCAAAATGCTAATCACAATTTTTTTGATCAATATTGAGATCACGACTATTTATCACAATTATTCATTGATTTTAGGAACAGCATATTTTTATTGCACTTTCACATTTAAATAAACAGACTGCTGCTTTCACCTCCATGTTGTGCTACATTCCTGCTAATGTACAGATCTTTGCGTCAAATTAGACTGGTCCTTAAAATGCATCATCTCGTAGAAGCAAAATATAAATAAAATTGAACCCAAAATATAGGATAAGTAAAAATAAAAATGCCATCAACCAAATGAAAATATGCAATCAAGTATAACAATATGCAACTAAATGAAAACAATTCAGACCTATGCAGAAAAGGCAATAACAGTGTTTACAGGAGGAGAGACGCAGCCAAATCACCCAATAGAGCGGCGCATGTCATTTTGTACCGGAACCCGGAAGTTAGCATCACACCGAACCTTTGGATCCAAAAAAACTTTTGGAATATTGCAAAAAATAATCTCTGTGATCAACAAAAGTTTACAATACTAACAAGTTTTGTGAATCAAGATACTTTTCACAAATTAACACAACTTTTATTAAGTTTGAAGCCTAAATACAATCACCAGAAATAAACAGCTGACCGTATGCTATAAACGAACTACACCACGGTAGCTCGACTTCAACGTCACCGTCACCAAGCTTCCGACAACTTTTCCAAACATGATTTAAAAACATTTTCCATAATACGGATTTACCACGTTTTTTGGGGGAGATTTGTGCACAGCATACCTGAACCAGTTTCAGGGCTCTACGGTAACAATTTCATTACAAAAATATAGGAGCACAGTCAAAAATTTTGGCGCATGGTTGAAGTTAAGGTTTTTATTTATTTATTTATTTTAGAGATGGTAATGTTAATGTGCCACAATATAACACATAAGTAGCATGAGAAAACTTGAGCTTGTCAATTATGACAGAATTTAGGAATATAGTGTGAACCATGACAAATTAATTTACCTTCTGATAAACTAAATGTAATATTTTCAGTTAATTTTAGAGACTGTATGCAAAAAACTACAACCGTTAACGTGTTCCACCTTGTAAACAAATACAATAAACCTCAATGTTCAGTGTTTGAAGTGTGCTCCTCTTAAATATATTTAAAGCTACACTATTGAACATTTCCCACTGTCGTGGTTCTGGGCTGGAGACAGTTCTCGAACCGCTCTGTGTATATTGTGTATATATCTGAATAATGTCATATAGGATGTGATTGGGTGAGTTCATTTACCCGTCAGATGCAAAGCGCTTTAGTTTAATGGTGTTCATTAGGGATGCACAAATCAGGATTTTTATGACCGAAACCGATCCAGATACCAATCTTTTTTTTGGTTTAAACTTTAATCAGGAGGTCTGTCATAAACTGTTAAATATAAGCTCTCTGCTCATGGTCACTGTTAAATGAGTTAAAATAATAGCAATGAGCAATACTGTTGGTTATTTGATAAATTAACAAGCATAAAATATTTATTTTAAAATATCTTAAAAACAATAGAGAGTTCTAATTAAAAGTAGACTAACACAAAAATTATCCATATTCGGAAAAAGGCTAATAGCCTTCTAAGGAAATAGCGAACTAAGCTTAATGTCAAATTGATATTAAATGCAACCCATAGTAATTAAACATTATTTAATTTCTCATTTTATTTATATTTCATGAAGTTATTATAATATCTGTTTTTTATATTAAATGATTTATTTATAACTAACCACATTTTCTGTCTTTACATTTTATTAGTTTTTGTTTGTTTGTTTATCATTGTTCCTTTTAGATGGGTTCCCCCAGTACAGTGTTGCCATGTCTGCTGATAATATTGTGTGTTTTGGGGGATTAGATCAAAACATGGAAACTGGAGTTGACATTTCTGGTGATATCTGGCAACCATAAGTTTAAATGCCGGGAATGCGCTATTAGAGTTAGTGAAGGAGAGCAGCAGTGTATTGTATGTTTACAGACTGAACAGTTGCTACTCTTGATTATGATTGGTGAGGAATTATTTAATAAAGAAGTTTGAATTAAACCCCACCTTGTAGCGTTAGTATTATTATTAATTTACTCTGCCCGCCCTGTGTCTACACGAGCAGGTCACAGTCGCAGGTTCAGGTCATTTTGCGTGATCAATAAAAGATGGCAGTTTGTGAGATCGGGAAGTTGAGAGAAGCAGATGATGTAGAGTGTTACTCTTGTCATCATAATGGCTTCCCTGCAGTATTTACACACCTGTTCGGTTAACTGAGGAGATGAAAAGCAGTGTGAAAGTAACTGTTGCTCGGTGTAGATGCATTTTGGACTTCCTGTAGTTTTTATTCTGATTGTATTATACAACTCCAAACAGGTCACTTTCACTGGTGCGAATAAATATTTATTCACAATTGCAGAAAGTAGTTTTCAGTCGCAAACGCAAGTGAAATGGTTGCATTGTAGAGCCCTGAGTTTAATGTCCCTGACAACCTCTGTAGTGCCATTTAGCAACATGCTAAGTGTCATGATTTCCTCTCGTGCAAGCTCGAGTGCTAAAATGCCAATACCGTTGCCGGGTTTTGGCATTGCAAAATGACGTCATCCCTGCACCGCTCTATGGTGACTGGCTGGAAGTTTAGGAAGCGCTTAATTTTATCTGCAGCGGAGTTTTCTATGAGCGGAGGACAAACTTTAAACGTTAATATCGCAGTCGATCATGTTCATGTAATCATGGGCAGTCAAAATTGTAATCGCGATCGATATTCGATTAATTGTGCAGCCCTAAGTGCTGTATGCTAAAGTAATGTTATTAACTCAGGGGAGCATCTAGGTTAGCATCACTCATCCCCATTGTGATTGGTGACAGCATCCAGCTAGCTAACCCTAGTTCAGAACCTCAGATAAGATGCAGACCGAGAGAATTATAGAATAACCTCAGTCCATATTTCACAGCCAACATAAAAACATGACACCAGTAGTGTAATGCCAACAATGAGGAAGCAGTATATGATATTCACTTTTGAAGCCGTCACAATAACTAAAGTTAATTGTCACTCACTGAGTTCCTGTTTACCAATGAATACATTTTCGAGAGCTCCCTGCTTAAATATCACAAACTTGGCCAGGCATTTTCAGCAGTATTAATGCTAAATAGTGATGAACGCTAACTTACCTGTGGTCATTTGATTTCCTTGGCTCAAAAACATCTACCTCCGCCTGAGACAAATTCAAACAGTCGACACTGAGTTAATTTGACCCACGGAGCTGGGCTGAGGTATCGGGGTGGTGGAGGGGTGCATTGATTCAACTGTCAGTGAAAATGACCCAGCCATGAACCCAACAGTTAGGTTACACAAAACTACCCTGGGTAGAGACTGAGAAAATAACCTAATTAAATGACCCAAAAGGTCCCAGTGTTTGGGTGGAAAAAATAACCCAGCATTTCTTAGAGTTTGAGAGAATACCCCTATGCTGCAGGAACTCTGTTACCCCAATGTAACTGCTAAACCTCCCTCAGTATGGTAAAAAATAAATAAATAAATAAATAAGACATGTGGGCTTGATTGGCTGTCTGAAAGAGCAGAAGTGTCCACCATTAGCCCTTTCTGTGATCAACAGGGTAAGTAAGGGTGTGGGAAACACATCTGCAAGCCTCCTGGTCCTCATTATCCCCTCAGAGGAGGTAAAGAGGCAATCAGGGTTGCCTTCAGGCTGTCAGTCTGATTCATGTTTTGATTAGTTTAATCCAGCAAGCCAAAAGAAGAGATGCACCTCCTGCTCACCCTGGCCACTGGAGGACCTCTGTCTTGCTCTCTCTGTCTCTCTCCCTCTCTTAATTTGTCTCTGTTTCAGGCTTTCTTTCTGAGACTGACGAGAACGAGCTGTCACTCTGTGAGAGATAGCATCACGAGCTGACGCCCTACACAGCGGCTGTATCTCAACCCGGCTACTCAAGCATGCTTTTAGTTATCGGGGCCACCATCAAGGTCAAGGCTGATGGATCATAGAGAGGCTTTTACATTAGCAGGAAGGGGAAAAGCCTGTCCATGGCCCTGCAATGCTGTATCATACAGGTTGAGATTAGATGCTATTTTTGGGGAGAAAATAATGGAATCTGGAATAATGCATTAATTAACAAAGGTCAGAGGATAAAAGAGTAATTATATAGTTCCCGCTGAATCTCATTTATTCAGGTAACTATTTACTGAGAAGAACGCATTATCCGGGAAATATTTATTTTATAATATGTTTTTTTTCCTGCTCTTCTCTAATTAGTTTTCTGCGATAGAAGTGTGAAGAAGAAATTCAATTCAATTTTCAATTCAATTTTATTTGTATAGCGCTTTTTACAATAGACATTGTCTCAAAGCAGCTTTACAGAAATATCAACATGGTATACAGATATTAAAGGTGCGAATTTATCCCAACTGAGCAAGCCACTGAGTGGCGACGGTGGCAAGGAAAAACTCCCTAAGATGTTTTAAGAGGAAGAAACCTTGAGAGGAACCCGACTCAGAAGGGAACCCATCCTCATCTGGGTAACAACAGATATTGTGAAAGAAAGGGATCAAAAAGGCATAATAACAGCTGGTTCATACCTTTTGTACACTGCACTTTCACTCTAATTTTGAGATCACTGTTTTAATTTTAACTGTGTTAAATACAGGGTTTTTTTTTGTTAAATGTGGAAGTGCACTTGGATGAAAGCTTCCATTGACAGTGTGTGTGTAACACTGACATCTGATAGTAGAAGGTGACAGTACAAATAATTGTTCTTCTAGGGAAATCAACGACAAGGTTATATGATGCAGTGCAGAGTTACTGTTAAGTTGATTTTCCTATAACAGCTTGTCTAGTCTTATACGACAGCAATTTTCCATCAGTTACAATTTCTTAATTAATGAGGATGAGTCAAATGAAAACCCTAAAAGTTTTACATAAATTAGAATTTTAATCAAATGCTTTTAGAGGATTCCAGACACTCATTAAGCACTGGAGAATTTGCATTGAACAAAATGGAGATTATGTAGATTATACACTGTTGTAATAAACAATGCAAAATAAATAATAATAATAATAATGTTTTCATTTGACTCATCCTTGTATTAAAGAATGGCAAATCATAACTCATTACATTTATACATTACATTTATTCACTTAGTAGACGCTTTTATCCAAAGCGTCTTACAAATGAGAAAAGATACAAGCAAAACTTGTATCTTTACTCGTAAAAGTCATCTTGTATCTTTACTCATAAAAGTCAAACTCATAAAAGTCATCTTTTTATCCATTTATAGTTTTATATAGATACTTTTCAAAAACACATTAGTTCCTGTTATCACTTCTGTTATAGCAGCTATAAACAGTTATTGAAGTTAATAAGATGCAGATTGCCATGTTACCGAGAAACCACAAAGCATTAACTCCTCTGTCCTGAAGACTTTCTTGTGTTGGAAAACTCAGTGTTACAGCTTTAACTCTCTCTTTAGTGCTCACACTGGAGACTTCGTTCATAAATGTTAAATAAACATATCCTCAGAGAAGGCGTCAACATATCAATGATTACATGTTTTTTTTAAAAATCCATTTAGGTGGAATGTATGCTGTACAAGTTCCTGTGTAAGTTGTTACTATAGAAATGATAACATATAAACCTGTTTTTGCACTATTGTCAGAGCGGCTTTTATAGAAAATTAATCAGCACCTTCTGAAAGTACATCTTGTGTAAGATATCTTATATAAGATATCTTATATTTACAGACTTACTATTAAATGAAACACTATTAACTGACAATTTATGTAATTTCAATACAAGCAATACAATTTCTGTAAATCCCAGTTCAGACATCATAATCAGTTTAAAAATATTATAACATAATTAGATTATATGCCATTTGCTCTTTCTCTCTTACTTCCAGTTTCAGAGGACGCCTGCAAAGAGCCAAAGTCAAGGTTCTGGTGGATTATCATGGCTGTCGACGGCACTGTTTCGAGTTACTCTGTGCACCTTGCTAAATGGGTTTAAATTTTTAATTTGCTCAGGAACAAAGATCACATCATTGGAGGATAGCGTAGCGGTAATTTATTTAAGACGTCCTCTCTGCAGGGAGAGTGAGAGTTATTTTTGTTTCAGCTCAGGAGGAGAAGCGGATGTGGGAGGTCTTGCCTGTCTCGACGTAACTGAAGGTCACGCCTTGAGCCTCAGCGGGCGAACAGAGCAATCAGAGCAAAACAGTTTGCTTGAATAACCTGCTGTTGGACGTAGGAGAGGGTTTGAATGTGGACATTTTTATTCAAAGTTGTTCTAAACTGAGCAAGAAGAACGTTCATGACATTTCAAGCAATTTCAATGCATGGGATCTAAATTGAAGGAACAGGTTAAGGAAATGTTCTAACTAAAACTGTTCATCCTCGCAAGATACAAGTTGCTCGTGGGAGTGCTTGTCAGGTTTTTTTTTTTTAGAGTTCCAATGAGAATTGGTAGTAGCTATATGTAGTTTCTAAAGCTAACTAGTAAAACACAAATTAATTAATGCACTAATCCATACATCCATCTATCCATCCATCTTCTAGACCGCTTATCCATCCTACAGGGTCACGGGGAAACCTGGAGCCTATCCCAGGGAGCATCGGGCACAAGGCGGGGTACACCCTTGGACAGGTTGCCAATCCATCGCAGGGCATAATGCACTAATCATTGTGCTTGATTTATATGTTACATGCCTGGTTTACACTAGTTTCACTGGCAGATTTGCAAAGCAGGCTAAGTGTACTAGGTATGTACACTGACCAGAGGAACCAGCCGTCTCTGCTGCTTCCTCCAAGGCTTTATTTTTTTAGATAAAAGCTGCACTTTTTGGAAGAAAAACTTTCTCATGAGGACAAGCCAGATGTCCACACAAGGTCAAAACAGTCAGATAGTCCTCTCTTTTTGAGGATATTTTCCCACATGCACAAACACGCAGGCCATTAGGAAAACTGGACATTTTACAATAACTGCATTTCTGTAAGTTCAAAAGCAATGGTGTGGTCCAACAGGAGACAACATTGCTAAGTAATGAACAGATGATGACAGTTAAAAGTGCATAAGCAACCAACAATAACATGTCTAAAAGGAGATAGAACAGTGGGGTGCAAAAACAAAAATGCGAGAAAAAGAGAAAAAAGATGTGTGTTTGTGTGTGCACTGGGCTACACTTAAAATGTAGCAACTGATCTCTTTAATCCATCACTGCTAAAGAAGCAAACATATTTGAAATCAAATATGTCCTTAGTGATCAAAGATAAAAGTATGTACATTTTATTTTTGGACATTTCTTGTGTTCTACTTCTGCAAAAATATTAAACCCCACCTGATTTTCATTTCAGTAAAAGCCTGCTACTGCCCTTAATTAAGTCTTTGAGCACTTTTTTCCCCCTGAACACACATCACCAGTGTAATCATCATTACATGTTAATGCATGTGCCTTAGCGCTGATCAGCAGTAATTTATTAAATTTGCCATCAAAGCCGCCACTTATCCGTGGTGGGGATTTTTTTTCTCCAGCTGCTGGACTTTGCTAGTGCTTTATCATGCAGTTCATCCTTAATGAGTGTGGATTAAAGAGGATGATCCGAGCTTTGCAATCCGAGACTTGCCCCAGTCCTCTGGAGGTCAAAGTCCAAATACCTTCAAAGCAGATATTTTAGATTAAAAAAATATATATTGTTTTCAACCCTAACCTGTGGTGATGTCAGTTCCACTCCTCCCACGAGTGGATAAATGGTGATTATAACTGATTATATGCACCACTAACTAATTTCTCACACATATTTGGTAAATTGAAAAAGCTACTATGATTGATTTCCAGAATGCTTAATATCTCTGGAGGCCATTTACAGATTTACAGCCGTGTGTAAAAAAGAAAAAGTGGAATGGTGATACCGTTGAGTTCACTGTATGATCGGTGTGTGTGTGTGTGTGTGTGTGTGTGTGTGTAAAAGCCCTTCAGAGCAACATAACGAATGAAGGGCAAGCTTGGCTTTAAGAGGGAGTCATAATCGAGTGTGTATGTGTGTATTTATCGTAATTGATTTCATGTAATGAATCCACCAGACCCAGTCCTTTAGCCTGGACACATCTGTGGCCGTGTGCTAGTGTGCTGGTACAGTGTCACTGAAGGACAGTGGGCATTAAAGCTGAGCTTGTGGGTGTTGTTTTTTTTTATTCCCTATGCAAATGTGTGTCTCTATATTATAGGAGTGGCTTGTCATAATTTACAATATGGCAAATATAGCTATGTGATTACTCTTCTGAGTTAATGCCCAGAGGGTTATTGTGAGTTCAAATCCCATGATTAAGCAATAGCTAAAGCAGTTCACACTTATTATTAACATGATTTCCACAAAAATATGATAGTCAGTGGTTCTTAAAATCGCTGGAACAAAATTCGTATTGAGATTAAATTATGATTTCCTCATGACTATTTAAGTAATAAAACATAAGGGAGTGTGCAGTTGTAGGAAAATAATCAACTAGTGAGTTTTTATTTGTTTATTAAAGAACGACAAATTGTTTTTATCCATTTATAGTTACATTTAATGTTTTGCAAACAAGTTAGTTCATGCTATCAATTTCATTATAGCAGCAATAAATAGTTATTCCTGTACTTTTCGCTCTCTTAACACACAGCCTAAACTCGTCTGTCCTGAAGATTTTCCCGGGTCAGAAACTGTAAAACAAGGTTACAGCTTTACCGCTGACTGTTACAAAAACACTGACACTGGAGACTCCTTCTATGAATGTAAAACATATCCTTACAGAAAACTTCACCATATAAAAAGTCCTTGTGTGGCTACTATAGAAATCATAACATATTAGAACAAGTAGTACATTAATATAAACCTGTCTGTCTGAATACTCAATTCTGATTGTCTATATTAATGCACTGCCTATAAACAACTGTAACCATGGTAACATACAGTTGCATACAGTAGTTAAACTCACAGCTTCATTATTAGTAGTGAAGCAGCACAGATGCAGGTAATCACACACACACACACACATCTCTCTCTCTCTCTCTCTCTCTCTCTCTAATAACTATTTATTATAATTCATTCAAATAAATGTAATCTTATCACACTATTTTAGCTCTGTGTATGATTTAGACTAGGCATAATTCTAGATCTAATGACCCGTATATAAAATAGCTGACGAAAAGTAACTTATTTTTATCATTTCAGTAAAATTTTGCACTGTAAACATCAATGACAGCTTTAACTTGTCAGTGCTGTCAAGTGACCATGGTATAAGCAAGATAATCCATGGCTAGGTGTGCATTACACGATTTTAATGCACTCAGCGGAGGCATCGTTCATTGCCTCCATGTTGTGCAATAAAATTATGTAATACACACCTAGCCATGGATTATCCCTTACATAACACCTTCTGACCAATCAGAATCAAGAATTCAACAGCTCTGTGGTATATTTCATTATATTTCCCAACCCTACCACATTAATGTTATTTCTATGCCGTTCCCTGGTTCCTTACATCAGGTTTGGCTCCATGATGGTTGCAATCTTTTAGGCTTTAAGCAAGAGCCTGGTATTGGATTGTGTACCACTTAGATTAAAAACATCTGCCGAATGAATAAATGCAATGTAACTATATCGGGCTCGGCAATATACCGATAAAATATGTGTAAGATAAATGTAAGTCGCTCTGGATAAGGGCATCTGCCAAATGCAATAAATGTAAATATTATATCGATATCATGATAAATGATTATGCAGTGGGCACACAGGGGCTTAGTGGTTAGCACGTTCGCCTCACACCTCCAGGGTTGGGAGGTCGATTCCCGCCGTGGCCCTGTGTGCGGAGTTTGCATGTTCTCCCCATGCTGCGGGGGTTTCCTCTGGGTTCTCTGGTTTCCTCCCCCAGTCCAAAGACGTCCATGGTAGGCTGATTAGCATGTCCAAAGTGTCCGTAGTGTATGTATGTGATTGTGCCCTGTGATGGATTGGCACCCTGTCCAGGGTGTACCCCGCCTTGAGCCCCATGCTCCCTGGGATAGGCTCCAGGTTCCCCGTGACCCTGAAGAGGATAAGCGGTATAGAAGATGGATGGATGATTATGCAGTACACTTTTCTGAGATATCATTGTTATGGCGATGTATTTTTGAAGCTTTTAATAATTACAAATTAAATGGTACTGAATGGAGGCTGTTGATTCGATGAAATGTAAAAAAAAAAAATCTTCGTCTTTTGGTAGGCATTAAATAAAAGTATCTTCAAACTCCGTTTTATTGTTTTTATTTGTTTATTTTATTACTGTTTTGCAGTTTATTAGCCAAATTATATAACATGATACAAATTGTGTAGTGTAGAAATGTCTTCAACTATTGTAGAAATCCATCCTCAACTGCCAGGGTCATATCACCCTGCAGCTTTTGTCTGGTTTCCCACTGAAGCTATGCAGAGTTGAGCCTTGCTAGTACCTGGATGGGAGACCTCCTGGGGAAAGCTAAGGTTTCTGTTGGAAGTGGTATTAGCGAGGCCAGCAGGGGGTGTACACCCTATTGTCTGTGTGGGGCCTAATTCCCCAGTATAGTAACAGGGACAAAGTCTTTACGGTGAGAAGTTAAATGCAGGTGCTGACTCTCTGTGGTCATTAAAAATCTCAGGACACTTCTAGCGAAGTTGGCTAGACTTCTAGCGAAGTCTATCTTATCTATCATAGCCCCCTAATAATCTCCATCTATGAATTGTCTACATAACTTTCCTCTCCTCTCCACTAATAGCTGGTGTGTGGTGGGTGTTCTGGTGCACTATGGCGGCCGTCACATAATCCAGGTGGATGCTATACACTGGTGGCGGTTGATGAGATGTCCCCCCATACAGAGTAAAGAGCTTTGAGTGCCTAGAAAAGTGCTATATAAATCTAAGGAATTATTATTATTATTATTATTATTATTATTATTATTATTATTATATAACTATCGTGATAAGATTTTTTTTTTCATATTGCCCAGCCTATAAATATAGAGGTATTCTAGTTCTGTCTTGGCTGTTATCAGTGTGATGTTTTTAATATTTTATTCATTTCAATCATTCAACTTTTTCAGTTCCCTTTCACTGTAGGCCCTACAGATTCATCTTGACCCTGACCCATTGTGGTGATTATTATTCAGCCTTTCCAGAAAGCTGCTGCTTAAATAATTAGTGGTTTTGTACTTATCTGCACCAAACATTGTCGTTAATGCAAGTCAGAGTGGCTGGAGCTGAAGAGAAATTTACAAGAAGAGTGTTGCATTTTGGCAAGCACGGGCTCAAGATAACAATGAATTAATAGAGTGTATTGGCTGTGTATGCTAGACAACTGGACGCCTGTCTCTTTTAGAGCATGTGGATGATCGCTTCCCTGTGGTTTAGCATTGCTGCGCTGTGTAGGTTCACAGCACTTGGCACTTTGTTCTCCGAGTCGACACCCACTAGCATCTTCTGGTAAATTGCTGTGTGAAATTTGTAGTGCTGTAACTGCCAGTAAACCTGCGCTTTACAATGTTGCTAGAAATTAGCTTAACGTAATTCCATATGTGAAACCTGGCCACGACTGAGCTTCGTGCATCCGGCATGATAACAAACCATTCATGCCATTCGTATGTTTTCCAAAGCTTTGGCTTCTGACTCATATCCTCGCCTGCAGTGTCACCGTCATGCCTTTATGAAGGATTTGTTTTCAAATCCGTTTTTATATTCTAACTCATTTACTAACGTCTCTGTGAGAAATGGATGTTGGTGCAGGCCAAATAAGTGGTCATGTTGTAGTATTGCTTTTATGTCCTAGAGAAAGCGAAGATGAAGAGTGAATTACTGAGCATCTCTGTATAGATGATGAGAAGCTCACAGGTATCAAGATACTATTCTGTGTGCTGTATAAGAACATATCAGGATACATTTTTCCCCTACAGTGTGACTATGGAGAATTTTTTATTTTTTAAATTTTTTTAAATCCGAGTCATATGGCAGCTAAATTAAACAGAGAGAGGGGAAATGCTTTACAACGGTTAAATTACCCCTGCAACCGCGTGACATTAATTTAATTCTTTATTAATGTGCCAGTGTTAAGTCATCGTTCTGTCTATTGAATGCCCTAATCTTTGCCCTTTATGGTTGCTTAGCAACCAAAGCTTACTGTTACCAAACTACATTGCACGGTGGATGAATTATTATGAATATTATTAACATGACTACTTATTTGACCTGCACCAGCATCCATTTTGGACAAACTGCTTATTGTGAATGTTATTAATAATAAATGATTTATTATTTATTGAACACTGTTTCATGTCATATTTATTTGCCATTACAATTAATGAATGGCATTCCAATGAATGGCATTTCTTTTAACCCATTTAGAGTTATATTTAATGTTGCAGAAGGTCCATAAAACAAGTTAGTACCTCTTATTACTTATAGCAACTAGAAAGAGTCATTCCCTTACTGGCTTCTCTTTTTCTCTCTCTTGAATTTAATAACCAGTGTACAGTTAGCTCAGCATTTGATATTTGCCAGACATTTGGTATTAAAGATCGGCTTGTTAAAAGTAACTAAAAGTCTGTGTTTGATAACAAATGTTGAATCCGGGGGATCATGGTGGCTTAGTGGTTAGCACGTTTGCCTCACACCTTCAGAGTTTGGGGTTTGATTCCTGCCTCCACCCTATTTCCTCCCCAAATCCACAGACATGTGTTGTAGGCTTATTGGCATTTCTGAATTGTCTGGAGTGTGTGCGTGATTGTGCCCTGCGACAGGTTGGCACCCAGTCCAGGGTGTCCCCCACCTTGTGCCCCAGGTCACCTGGGATTGGCTCCAGGCTTCCTGTGACCTTGTATAGGATAAGTGGTACAGAAAATGGATGTTTTTAATCCATTTTTTACTTACCCTTAGATTATGTGGAGTGTCCATCATATGCTGTAAGTCTCTGTAAATAAAGTGTTACTATAGAAAGGGTAATGTGTTAGAATGTGTGTATTAATATATACCCGTGATTTGCCTTTCAGCCAGAACTATAGTCTGCTTTTATAGAAAATTAATCAACAACTTCTGACAAATCAGATTAGAAAATTCCACAGCGCTGGGATAATAAAGACAATAACCAATAAGAGCTCAGCTGAATTGTCGCTTTGTCATGCTTGTTTTGTTTATGCAAACTCCAGAGAGATCCCAGGTTCAGACAGTTGGGATTATTGATTCATGTGCATAGTCCAAGTACCCCTTGCTGCAAAACAAAAAGTCCAGGGGTTGGGGGTGTGTTTCAGGCTAGATATGTTTAATATGTTGTTTCAGGTTGGGCAGTGTTAATAGTTATTTGGATAGTTAAGTGTTTCTAACTTCCTAAAGGGATTCTAAATGTAGGCCATTTTTTTTTTGTAATTTTGTAGTATTAGCATAAAAAATACCAAACAGTTCATTACTCCACACAGGTTATTTGTAATAGTTTAAAATGACATTTTCTATGGTACTTTCATTATGAGTGCGAGTGCTCGGAATGAAGTGTATGCCATATGGATGGTTTGCAATTCATAATTATAGACAATTAGAAGCTTTAGGGCATTAAATCAAAAAGCGGAATAAATCATAATTTAGTCCAATATTCAGAAGCCACATTGGTGAGGCAACACCGTTTTTCTTCTCTAATTTCCCAAGAGTGGCTGTTCATGGTAGCAAGCCTTTTGGAGTACCAGTTTATCACAGATCCACCATCTCCCAATTTACAATACCCCATGATGCTTTGCCATCTGTCGCTACAGTCCCTGCGTTCCACTCCAACATGTTTGAAGCCGTGAGAAAACAAACATGATTGGTCTTTTACTTGGGTGTTGAGAAGGGAACAGGATTCAATGCTCCACCCGTGTTATATAATGCAACATGCAGCTATTGATAGATTTCTAACTGCATTCTACCTTGGTTTTAGCATTAGCATATTAGCTATGCAGCCATCTGATCACCAAAACATCATTGTGTAAGACTCAAACTTCATCCATGATGTATAATATTGTTTCGATAAATAGAAGCTTTTGCTAACCTGGGATTGGTGTTAGCATTAACATAATGCTGTCCTATGAGGCTCATGTTATATAATAAAGTGTTGCCATGAATCATAGAGCTTCTTAAATATAGAACATAATGTCAATTAGCAAGGTTAGAATTAGCACCTGATATATAATGTGATGGACAGGAGTGTGTGTGTGTGTGTGTGTGTGTGTGTGTGTGTGTGTGTGTGTGTGTGTGTGTGTGTGTGTGTAGAGTAAATTGCCATACATTAGACATATTCCCAGGACAAGTCACTTGGCAGAGAGGCTTGTGAGGACGCAGTGCAGCCCCACAGCCCTCTGGGATTACTCTCAACTGTTAGCTGTTATGATTGGCTGGCTGTGAATTAGAGCACCCTGCCAGGAAGAGGAATCGTGTCCGAGCTGGTTGTCCTGGAAACCGTGCCCCAAGAGGTTCCTGGGAAGAAAGAAAGACAGAGACAGGGATGGGTTTGATGAGGGAATGGCTGTCTGTGGAGTGCAAAACATCAAGATAGGAGGGCAAGCATGATATTTCTTTACTTCACAATGCAAACATTCAGTAGCTGATCTCTTTGGTTTCAAAACATGACACACATTCATTACTTTTCTTCACATCTTGTTCAAGCAAGAGATATGCTTCTCAAAGTGGGGTTAGTGAAGCATATCCAGGGAGACTGTGATTTTTTAAAAGATTTTTGTTACAGTGATGGAAATCACAACCAACCATTAAGCAGGGGTGGAAAAAATACTGAAAGATTATACTTTTTCTCGATTAAAAGTGGCCAAAAATGTACTTAAGTGTACTTAAATAGTTGTTACTTTCATGTTCATGCAAGTATTTCAAAAAAGTAACTTTTATTACTTTTAAAGCAACTTTCATTAAGCATGAAAGCATCATTCATCTGTGCAAACTTGTTGGTCATGAATAAGCATGAATAACACTACATAGTTTGCTAATGAATTTGTGAGAAGTAAAATTTCATGCCCTGCGTGGGCGGAGTTTTCATGTTCTCACCGTGCTGCGGGGGTTTCCTCCCCCAGTCCAAAGACATGCATGGTAGGCTGATAGGCATATTCCAAAGTGTCCGTAGTGTATGAATGAGTGTGTGACTGCGACTGTGTACTGCGATGTATTGGCACTCTGTCCAGGGTGTACCTGGCCTTGTGCCCAATGCTCCCTGGGATAGGCTCGAGGTTCCCCGCGACCCTGTAGGATAAGCGGTATAGAAAATGGATGAATGGATAACCAATATTCACCATTAGTTAGAATTTGATTTGCTGCCTAGGGGGTTATGGTGGTTTAGTGGTTAGCACGTTTGCCTCGCACCTCCAGGGTTGGGGGCTAAATTCCTGCCTCTGTCCTGTGTGCAAGGAGTTTGCATGTTCTCCCCATGCTTTGGGGGTTTCTTCCGGGTACTCTGGTTTCCTCCCTCAATCCAAAGACATTCATTATTGGCTAATTGGCATTTCCAAATTGTCCATAGTGTGTGAATGATTGTGCCCTGCACAATCATTGGTGTCCCCCAACTTGTGCCCCGAGTCTCCTGGGATAGGCTCCCCATGACTCTGTGTAGGATAAGTGGTACAGAAAATGGATGGATGGGTGGAAATCTGGGCTGAGGAGGTTCGTGGAAGTTATGGCAAAAGTGCTCGCAGGCTACAAAAAGTTTGAGAGCCCTTGATGTAAAGGAGATATGATTGCAACATTTTGAAAAATGGTGTAGCGTTAAATGCAGATTTGCTCTTGTCTTCTCCTGTGATCAGAGTACTTGGTCACTCTAGAGTGCATTCATAACGCTGAGTTTCGCTCTAGAGAACTGTGCATCATTTGGTAGTCCTTTTCATTCATTTCTCTTTCATTCTCTGCTCTTCTCAAGGTGCAGGCAATTCAGGCAAGAAGGAAGAAAAAGAAACGCTAAAGAGGAGAGCTGAAGAATGAAGATACAGAGCCTTTGAAAACAACAGAGAGGTAAGAGCAGTGGATTACAGTCTGAAATGGACATGCTTCCTGTATTTTATATTTCTGCCTAATCTCAGTCATCCATACTCAGCACGTTTTACTAATCAAATAAAATTAGTTATGTTTCTGTCCACGCAGTGAGGAGGTTTTGAGCCAATTTCTGAAAAGTTCACAAAGAAAAATGCATATTGTCCTGTTTGTATGCACTGATGTTTGTTATTTACATTTACATTTATTCATTTGACTAATGCATTTACCCAAAAGGACTTAAATGAAGTAGAAGACTACCTGTTTTAGCAAAAAAAATTTTTTTTACATTTATACAGTTTTCTGCGTACACCAAAAGTGCTTGATTAGCCAGGACATGTTTAGTGTCTAACATTTGCTACATTAGTTTTGCTAATGTAGCTAACTTGCTTATCTTTTCTGCAAATACACTTCCAAATGTCAATATACTTGTTCATATGCTTAACCTTTGCATGCATAGTGGTCACTACAGTGGACAGCTATTGAAAAGCCATTTTCTGGCTGTTGCATGGTTTTCAATAGAATAACTACATAACAGCCACTAGAGTGGACATCAATTCTTCGTTTGAACACATGCAGTCCACTGGTGTGGACACTTCAATAACTTTTTGAAAAATGTATGTAAAAGTAAAATGAATGTAAAAATTATGCCTAAAGAAGAGTGAAAACACAGAGAAAAAAAATGATCTGGATTTCATAATTCATGCATAAAAGGTTTAAAAATACATAATTCAGCTAATGGATCTCATTGTTTAGTTAATACTTTTGTAAAAATAGCATGAGCTCTTTCCTAGCTGCTTCAGAGTACTATTCCACCTTCAAACTTTGAGAGGCAGGGCTGAGGGGCTAGTGATCCCAAACTGTGCTGAGAAAAAAAAATTCTGGTTATCTAAGATGGCTGCCTTTACAAAGTTATAACAGTCAAGGTTTAAAGAATGTGGAAATATTTGGTGAAACATTGATAACGTTTTGTGATATTTTATTTGAATTCTTTTATTTTAATTCTTTGTTGTACTTTTATACTTTAAGTAAATGTCACGATGAGAACACCATTGCCACAGTAAAGCATGGTGGCAGTTGAGTCATGATGAGAGTTATCCTTGGTCTTTAGGTTTCTTCTCCGACTAATTTCACCTCTACCTGACTTTTTTTTTTGATGGTCTCCTCTCGGCAGTCAGTCGCAGTTGTGCCATATTCTTTCATTGTTTCCATTTGTATTTGATGGCACTCTGTAGGATGTTCAAAGTTTGGGATATTTTTTTCAATAAACACTAATTGTTACTTTTCCAGGACAATCTGGACAAACTTTTTTTTTTTTAGTTTTAGATAATTTTACAAATGCTGTTTATTTTAAATTTTTGCAATATTGTCATTTTGTGTAGATTAATTACATATAATCCCAATTAAGTCCATTTCAGTTCCAGGTTGTAACACCACAAAATGTGGAAAAGTTCAAGAGGGGGTGAATACTTATGCAAAGCACGGCATACAAGAGATTTATTAAAGAGAAGGGAACACAACTGTAAAGCCCTTTTTAATGAGCACATGGGTCTTCAGACCTGATATAATGTATTCCTAGCATTTCACGCTCATAACATGCCTTCACCTGAATAGCTGGTCTGTAATCTCTGTAATTATGTTTCCTCCTCCAGTGATCATAAAGTCAGATCACTTATCATCTATACCCAACCTGTTATTATCTTTACTGCCACTTGGCTATAAAGTCAGTAAATGTTCATGCCCAGGATGTCACCAAGGTCTGCCATGCTTCCAAGATTGACATGCTCATCACAAACACAAGGCATTTCCCCATGTCTGAGTCCATCAGTTTTACAGACCTGGAGAGCCTGATACATGCTGCCGTATGGTTCAGTGGAGTGTAGTGTAGTGTGTGTGTTAGTGTGTGTGTGTGTGTGTGTGTGGGTGTGTGTGTGTGTGTGTCAGAGAGAGAGAGAGAGAGAGAGAGAGAGAGAGAGTGAAGGGGTTGCCTTTGGGTGTAAAAAGTTATAAGAACACATCTTTGGCGGTGAGAATGAATGCAGCAGCTGAATTTACAGCTACACTGAGCATAATGTGAAGGATAATAACTTTAGGAGTGAAGAGCCTGGGGCTAAGGCATATCTGGATGTATGTGAGGGAAAGTTTAATGCCAGACATATGGGTTTAAAGAAGATGCTGATAGAAAAAATAAAGGCTTGTATCAAAGTAATGGTGCAGAATTATATACAGTACATACAAACATACATTTTAAAGGAAAAATCCACCCTGAATCACTTGCATATTATTATTACTAATTATTATTAACATGTGATCTTCATGAGCATGCAATATTCAATTTAATAATATTCTGAGTTCATTTATTGACATGTTGGTCTATTTTCATTTTAATTAATGATTTTCTCATTACCTACAATGTACAGTAGTTCTACCTACTGATAGTGGTGCAGTGGAATTTAGTGCTTGCTTCATTTCTATTTAAAGAGAACGATGCAGCAGTGCTTTAGTTCTTTAGGGCAAGGTTAAATATATTTATATAGCATGTTAAAAACAACACAAGAGTTGATTAAAGTGCTGCACATCAGGCATGATAGGAAATACATTAAAATGGTAACATAAAACATAATTAAAATAAATACATTACTGTGCAAACGTCTTAGGCACATGCAAAGAAATGCTGTCATGCGAAGATGCCCCCCAAAATAACGAAATTAAATGTTTCTCCATTAAAAAAATAGTACTATAAAGAGCAGTAAACAGTACTAAATTAAACAAAGGCAATATTTGGTGTTACTGAGCATCTTGCAGAACCAGCCACAGTTCTTCTGGAGACTTTAACCTTCGCACTTGCTTCTTATTTTTGAAGCAAAACCCAGCAGCCTTCATTGTGTTATTTTTTTTTTTTTTTTGTCTGAAAAGTGTCTCTTACCACTTAATATGCTGGTTTCTTTACTGACATACAAACATTTTTCTGTAACATTTAATTTTGTGCTGGAAAACTAGTGTTTGGAGATCTAAAATGTTTTTGTGCTGACTTGATAATGTACAAGTCATAAAATAAAAATCTATACCAAAATTTGTACTAAAGAAAATAGGGTGCCTAAGACTTTTGCACAGTACTGTATATAAACAAATAATTACTATATAAAAACAAACCAGATATAGCTAAGACCAGATAACTGGCAAAAAACAGGACAGATTATGAGAGAAAAAATACATTTTAGTCTGTCCAGCTCTCTTACCTGCCGAATCTGTACACTCTTTCATGCTAATCTGTACAAACTTTCATGCTAAAACCATCATCAACACCATCAAGTTTACCTGGTTTATTGCTAACTAATTGAGCTCAAATGCATCATATGCATATGCATGCATTGCATCCTGGAACTTTGAATCCAGTGTTTGCATCAACGTCTCCCGTACTTCTACAGTGGATTTCTCATTAATATGACATTGACAATCACTGAAAAATGGTGAGTCAGAACAGCTTTTGCTCGTTTGTTTTTCGCAGATAACAGCAAGACCTGATTGTTATCCTTTATATTTGGGATTGTTTACAATTTTTAATCTATCAAACATCCTTGTTACTGTGCTTGCAATTTCCCCCTGTGATCTCAGCCTGGCACACAACCACCCTCTTTTCACAGGAATAATGAAAATACAGCACCAACCATCAAATTTGCAGTGGAATTGCTAAACACATCACAACTATTTCAATATAAATGCATTTTTAGGTTGGACGTTTCCTTTAACTCTTAAATACATACCTCAGGGTCATGAATTGCACACAACATCAGTTTCTCCCTCTAGCTCATTCACGCGTTTTTAGTTAGACTTCAAGTACACTAGAAGATTAAACACTGTTAACACGTTTGTTTTCGGGGTTGCCTTTAGAAGCAGACGACGATCCAAAACTCAAAATGAAATGCAGGAAAACTGCTTTGAAATAAATCTTTAAGGATCTGCATGTATTAAGGGTTATCCTCCCTGATGAGCAGGGCAGGTGTGTACTGATCATCTGTAGTGTGTGTGCACCTTGTTGAACAAAAGGATTAACTCCAGTCGGGTGGAATAAGCAGGAATCAGCGCAGCATGGCACGAAGCTCTTCGCCTACGAGGCCTGCAATTAAACCAAGCTCTATTAATCTTTATGGCCTGCGCCTGAGGCATTGTGCATGCTGGCGTGCCTGTCAGGCTGCTTAATGCGCCTTCAGGGCCTCGCTTGAGTCCTTCCTCCGATCTGTACCATATTATAAAGAAACAGCAATAAATTACCGTTATTCAATTATCAACGCTCCAGTTATTTACAGCGGTATTTAAAGAAATGTAAATGAAGCTTTGCGTGTCTGGAGGTGATGAATTTTTATTGTGCCTGGGTATCTTATTTCATGGTATTTGGGAATCAAAGGCACATTGCTTTTTAGACGTAGCGGTAATAGAGGTACTGATTAAGTGGCGTGTTGCATACCTAAGAGGATCATTTTTTATTCATGTTCATATTTACAATCGGTTTTCAAACCTAGAGCATGGGTTTGTGTGTGCATATGTGTGTATGTGACATTTTTTAATATATTACAATCATTGCTTAAGCTTTTAGCAGGATTTGCAATATTATAATGGTATTATATCTGAGAGACAGCTTTATCCGCCATGTTCTTCAAACTGTCGTACTTCAAACTCTCATTGAGTGAAATGAATTATGGGAAACCTATGATTTATCTCTTTGAAGAGCTTCCGAATTGGACGGAAATGATTGCGCTGTCTGAAAAAAAGGGTACTAAATTGATGCCATTGTTTGTTGTTTTGCATGGTACCCTCAAGCGTACATCTTTTGTCCCTTTAGTATATGTCTTTTGGGTGAGTTCATTTACCTGTTAGATACACAGTGCTTTAGTGTAATGGTGTTCATTACTGATGCTCTGATCAGGATTTTTACAATAGAAACTGATCCAGATACCAATCTTTTTTTGTTTAAACTTTAATCAGAAGGTCATAAACAGTTAAATGTAAGCTCTCTGCTCATGGTCACTGTTAATTGAGTTAAAATAATAGCAATGAGATACTGTTGGTTAATTGATAAATAAACAAGCATAAAATATTTATTTTTAAATATCTTAAAAACAATAGAGAGTCCTAATTAAAAGTAGTCTAACACAAAAATTATCCATATTAGGAAAAAGGCTAATAGCCTTCTAAAGAAATAGCGAACTAAGCTTAATGTCAAATTGATATTAAATGCAACCTATAGTCATTAAACATTATTTCATTTCTCATTTTCTTTATATTTTATGAAGTTATTATAATATCATTTTTTATATTCAATTATTTATTTATAACTAAGCATATTTTCTATCTTTACATTTTAGTAGTTTTATTTTTGTTTGTTTATCGGTTTTAGATTGGTTCCCCCAGTACAGTGTCCATGTCTGCTTATAATATTGTGTTTTGGGGGGGATTAAATCAAAACATGGAAACTGGAGTTGACTTTTCTACTGATATCTGGCAACCGTGAGTTTAAATGAAGTAAATTAGAGTTAGTGAAGGAGAGGTGCAGTGTACTGTATGTTTACAGACTGAACAGTTGCTACTCTTGATTATGATTGGTGAGGAATTTTTTAATATAGAAGTATGAATTAAACCCACCTTGTAACGTTAGTATTATTATTAATTTACTCCGCCCGATGCCACTGTGTCTGCACGAGCAGGTGCAAGTTCAGGTCATTTTGCGTGATTAATAAAAGATGGCGGTTGTGGAATCGGGAATTTGAAGCAGATGATGTAGTTACTCTCGTCATCATAATGGCTTCTTTGCAGTATTTGCACACTTGTTCGGTTGACTGAGGAGATGAAAAGCAGTGTGAAAGTAACTGTTGCTCGGTGTAGATGCATTTTGGACTTCCTGTAGTTTTTATTCCGATTGTATTATACAACTCCAAACAGGTCACTTGCACTGGTGCGAATAAATATTTATTCACAGTCGCACAAAATACTTTTCAGTCACAAATGCGAGTGAAATGGTCGCACTGTAGAGCCCTGAGTTTATCTCCCATTTGGCGTGCTGATGTTTAATGTCCCTGACAACCTCTGTAGTGCCATTTAGCATCATGTTAATGTCATGATTTCTCCTCGCGCAAAACGCAGGAGCTCGAAGAGAAGCTAGGAGCTCAAGCGCTAAAATGCTAATGCCGTTTCGGGGTTTTGGCATTACAAAATGATGTCATCCCTGCACCGCTCTATGGTGATTGGCTGTAAGTGTAGGAAGCACTTGATTTGATCTGCAGAAGAGTTTTCTATTAGTGGAGGACGAACTTTAAACGTTAATATCGCAGTAGATCATGTTCATTTAATCGTGGGCAGTCAAAATCGTAATCGCAATTGATATTCGATTAGTTGTGCAGCCCTAACCAATAGTAATATTGAGTGTCACTCTGATACTATTCTCATTTACTCATACTCTGGGGGGGGGGGGCCCGACCTGAGAGTGTTGTCATTACAAATGAGAGCAAGATGTCGTCAATTGTTTAATGCAGAGCAGTAAAACAAGCACGCAGTGAAACTGTTGCATGTTTCCCCTCGCTTGCCAGTGTCTACACTTTGCAATTCATGGTTCCTTGCACGTGTTTGTAATGAACACTCTCGCTGACACTGTTCTGCTCTCTCAGGTTGGCCATTCTTGTGTTCTCTGTTAAAGATATCACTTAGCATTAAAATCAGCACAAGGAGTTCATTGCTAGCAACACAAACCAGCAAAACACAAACAGACATAAGGAAATGTTGTATGATGCCCCTGATTGATTAATACTAAGTAGGTTTCAGTATTATTTCAGTATCAGTTTCTTGTCACTATCCTAGTTTACTGTAGTACCAATTTTTTTGGGTGCATGGAAGCACAAACACTGAACAAAAACGCTCTCTACATAGGGAGCCTCCTCCTGAGTATATGTGATGTCTGATAGTTTAGGACATCTCAATATTTCTCTTTTTACAAATTACATTTATAATTGAAAGAAAGAATCCATGATGATGATTGTGAGGTGAGGCATGATGTATAACCTCAAAAATAAATGCTTTACAGCAAGACTGAAGACAGAAATCAATGGCAGTAATAAATGCAGTTTTGGATCTGGCTCTGTTAATAACCAGATGAAGCGTGTCATGGGTAATTCTGCACAGTTAAATGAATGGTGGTGCTCTGGCGTGCCCGGCCCTGTTAGAACCAGTTTAGGCCAAAGTGCAGCGTGGGCGATTTCTTTTCTTCCACCGAATCACCCAGGCCTTGTTGTGATTAGTCTCTCTATTGTAGGAGCCACGGGGCTTTACTATAATCACAAACAGCAAGAGGATGGAAGAGGGCACAGAATAATGGTGTGTAGGGTGTGTATGCATGTATGGAACTCTCCTTTTTTTTGTTCTTTTGTTTTTTTATGATAGTCTGAGTGCAGTTGTACAATGAATCGATTCTCAAAAACCAATACAGTTTTGTCAAATATATCTCAAACAAGATTGTATCATTCTGTGCTAATAATAAAAATCAGACAGTGTTATTATTACTTATTTTATGACTTGGAGTCAAAAAAATTTAAATCTTCATTCTGGTAGAAATAAATCAGGGTCTAAGAATATCATCAAGCTAAAATCATGTTACTTGGTCAAAATTAGCTCCAGTGAATTCCAAGAAAAATGACAGCACAAGTTATCGAATGTACAGAAACCAGAGTTTTCCACTCTCACTCTACAATTTGAGTTTTTTAGTGGTAATTTCCCACTATTCAAAGAGATGAGAGCTCTGAGCAAAATCGTGAGTGAGAATAGAGTTCAGAATAGAGTGTGAAGCTAACATATTAGTTGCATCTCAATTAGCGTACTTAACGTAAGTGATAACAGGAACAAATTTGTTACATGGACGTTCCACAGGATTAAACTATAAAGGGATAAAAAAAAAATACAGCGTGTTGTTCTTTAATTAATAAAAAATTGTTAGCACTGGGAAATTGAGGGTGGTAATAGTAACTCCACTTAGTATCTGGGTGTCTCACACCGCCATTTTCCTATAACAGCTACACACCCACAATGTTTTATTCTTTACATAGAACAGCATCTGAGATGCAGCTATTCAAATAGACTGAACTTTCAGACTGAGCGTATGCATAAGAACAGGTTCACGTTCTATTGTGTGTGTGTGTGTGTGTGTGTTTCTGTCTGTCTGTGTCTGTGTCTGTGTGTGCGTGTGTGATGAGAGTAGTTCAGTTGCTGTTTGCTCTGCAGTGGTACGTTGTACTGGGCCTCTGACCCACTAAGTAAACAGAACAGGAGCGACTCCAACCCTCCCCTACCAAATAAGGCCAAGACAGGCACTACACAGAGGAGCAGTCTACCACACTCCACTGCACACACACACAGACACACACACACACGCACACACTTTTTTCTCCCCTGCCTACTTGCTCACTCACTCACTCACTCTCTTTTTTATCTCACGCTCACTGCCTCTCGAGTTCTTTCCCCTCCGCTTCGCTTCCTCCCTGTCACTTTAAGTCTCTCATTCACCTGCTCCTTCTCCATGTCATGTTTACTCTCTCGTTCTGCCTCACTCTCAGAGTCTACCGCCTGAATTGCCCCTGCAGTTCTTAAAATAATTGCCCCTGCCATTCTTAAAATGCCATCTGAGTTGGTGTATTGTTTGGATTAGTTCTACATGAGTTTCCTGTCTGAGGATCTGTAGATTAGAAACAGCTTTCTGTAACCTCCTGCGGTGTCACATTTCCTTAGCATGGAGGGAACCGTCCTCTACTACACTCTCAGAATTAAAGGTGCGAAACTGTACTTTTGGTAACTATTTTGTACCTTTCATAGGTAAAGGTTTCTCAGAGTAAAGGTTTAAAGGAACGTCAATCATCCTTAAGGTCCGATTATGTAGCAAATATTATTTTTACAGGGATACTATTGCTGCATTCGACTTAACTCGGAATTACGCAATTTTCAAGCTTGGTATATTTGAGCTACAAAGTGGGGAAGAACATGTACACATCCATGAATGTGTGTGTAACGTTAGAAACAAGATAGCCAGCTAACATTAATGCTTATGATCATCCATCCATCCATTTTCTTTACCGCTTATCCTACACATTACAGGGAACAATCACACACCCATTCACACGCTGCTGACATACTAGAGATACCAATCAGCCAACATTATGTGTTTTGACTTGGGGGGGAAACCGGGGTACCTTGAGGAAACCCCCAAAGCACGGTGAAAACATGCAAACTCCGCGGACACAGGGCAGAGTCAGGAATCAAACCCCCGCCCCTGGAGGTGGGAGGCTAGTGTGCTACCCACTAAGCAAACTATATGGTCAATGTTATAAATTTACTAACTAATCTGTCTGTGTTGATTGATCGACTATAAACTCACTTAAAGTAGTGAAGTTGATATTTTATTTACCGTAGAGTGGTCATATTGACATGATAAATGGACACCTTCCCAACTTTCTGAGTAGGGATTCCAAGTTGAGGGGGTGTTTTTTTTTTCTAGTCAGAGGTGGGAAATCTGGCCAAATGCAGCATATATTTATGTTTTCAGATAAAGATACATGCTAAAGTTGCAAAAGAGGAAAAACTTGAAAAGTACAGCCTGGGACTTTTGGTACTTTTTTCTGGGAGTTAGTTCACCAGATGTTTCTATTGAGCATTGTTCAACAATGGTGGAAATACTTGGTGGCAGAACATACTGTATATGCTAGAGACAATATGAGCAAAAATATTTTCAAAATTAAAAAAAAACATTTGTGACAAGAGATTTGTAGAAATTCAACTTAACAATCATGTTTTTTTTTTTTTTTTTTTTTTTTTTTTTCCTCCTCATGAACTAATGTATGAATTTGCAATTAGCTTTGCTACTCTAAACATGACTCTAGGATCACTCCATGCACATCCACAATCATGGATAATAACCTGATCACAAGTAGCGTTAATAATAAAGAAAATAATACACGAATGTCTTCCGCTCCATTGTGCATCTTTGTGATTTTGTGTGCATGTCCATTATGAATTCATAATCTTAGCAGAGGCCTTCATGGATGTTTATCAGTCTGAGTTGTCTTGCTCTAATGGATGTCAGTCTGCTTTTTTTCCTGCGTTGTGACTCAGGCAAACTTCGCACAGATGCTCAGTGTATTCATAAGCATCTTATCTGCACAGTGGACCTGGGAGATGAATGCCAGTGAAATTTCTGTCACAGGAGATAATGTGTTTGAGAGACGGGTGTTGAATACAGGTCCCTCAGGGCTGCATGTGAGGCCCACAATTCATAGGCTCCAAAAGCCAAACTAGCTGCTTTCAACCTTGAAAATGAAAGCTTATGAATGTGAAACCATAGAGAAACTTGTAAACAGGACGACTGCTTCAGTGAAACACCAGCAAATTAAAAAAATATATTTTCTAAATAAAAAAAATATTTATTTATTTACCTTCTCATTGATCTGCTTATAGAAAATCTACATTTACAAGTGTTTATTTGTTTAATATTTTCTCCTTTAGACAAATACCTATCCAAAGCACTTTTTTGTGTTGATATGGAAAAATAACAGCTAACCACTACTAGCTAGTATTGGCTAACTAACTACCCTAGCTTGCCTCTAGAGTAGATTTGCTATTATCAGGAAGGCAGATAAAATAAAGATTGGAAGCAGAAAATCCCTTGAATTTGATCTGCTTGTGCAATTTGATTGTATACAGCTACACTTACCAGTGAATGTCTCAACAATAACACATTATTTTTAGTTGCACTGAAACACTGGAATATTGGAAATTAAATATTTTAATTTGTTGTAAGTTTGTTTGTATTCACTCATTAACACGACCTACACTTTGTGCTCCCTAAAAGCATAAAATATGGGCCTTTCTGAAATTTTTTTGCTTTTGAGCTACAAGCCTAAAGCAAGAACTAGGTTATTCATCAAAAATTTTGTTAGAGAATTCAGAGGCTGAAAAAAAACAGTTGGTTAACTAAACATAAATCCATAAACACTTGTGTGAAGCAGTCTTACATTAAAAAACCCACTTGCCAGAAGGCTTTGTCTATCCCTGGCTTTATAATTCTAATTGCTTATGTCCTGTTCCCACACTGATTTCACCCCTGACTCAGTAACTTTTGAAAGTGCACAACTTTTCTTGAAATGCCTGAATCTGTTATACAAGCAGGAATTAGCTGTGAACTTAGCAAAAAGCCAAACGATAACAGCTGAAAATAGGAATGCAGGGGATGATCATGAGGAGGTGAGGTGCGATGTGAGCCTGTAGCTCACAGATCACAATCATCGACTTCTTTCTGTGGGTGGAAAGCAAATCTGATAATATATATATATATATATATATATATATATATATATATATATATATATATATATATATATATATATCGAGGAAGTTGAGAGGTATATATTTATATTTGCATCACTTTTCTTTTTTTTCATCCGGAACAGCTTAAGTGAGGCAGAATCCAAGCTAAGCATAGTGTATTGACGCAAAGACCGAACAGTGACTCATAGGCAGGTTTTAGAATTAAACTCATAATCTTCAGGTCATTAAAAGCCTCAACCTCTATGGTACCAATACGCCATGATGTGCCTGAAGCATTATACCTAAAGTAGTTGTCCATGGTGTTATAAGAGTCAAATCTAGTTGTATATACTATAATTAATATTACCACAAAGGTGATTATTTTCCAATAACTGCACATCCTGAAGTCTTGTACCACTGCGATTTGCAAACGATTATGATTTTTAATTTATTAATGAACAACACATCATACCTTTATCCATTAACAGTTATGCCTGGGCGTGTGCTAATTAATGCAATTATCTAATCAAGCAATCATGTGGCAGCAGCATAGTTCATAAAACCATGCAGATTCAGCTTCAGTTAAGGTTCACTTCAAACATCAGAATGAGGAAAAATGTGATATCAATAACTATATTTCCATCCAAGTTACGAATTTAACTTATGTGAAAAATCAGTCCTTCCAGGATTTTGCAATTTTGTGATTGCAGAAATTAACACAAGATCAAGAAAACTCTGCAATATTCACAGGAGCTTACAATTTTTCTAAATTATCACAGATTTTCTGCATATTTTGGCCAAAATACATCATGTGACGTCATCACAACGCACATTCAGCAAAAGCCCTCTTTGATTCACAAGTGTCGAGCATGAGTATAGCTAAAAGGTCTCATTTACCAGCAAACATCACTGTGTTTCAAGTAGGCCAATTTTAGTTGTTTTCCTCAAAATACAGAAAAAAAGCAAAAAATCAAAGCAAAATCAAGCATTTTGGGTCGCAATAATCACAAAAATAACCTCCGCGAAATCCTGTACCGACTGGAATATATGCATAAAACATTTAAATAAAGCACTGTTTCCATGTGTTCACGAGACCAAACTCGTCACTTCCGGGGAAACGGGTCGTCTATCACAAAGTTGTCTATCCTAACATGCATACCTCTCGCTCGCCGTCATTTTTAATTTTCTGAGCCAATTATCCAATGACGATTTGTTGAGGCAAAGTGACTTTTTTTGATGCACATTGAGGAACTGATTTGGTAAATGTGTTTCCATCATAGTTTATGTGCATGTCTTCTTAATAAATAAAAAAATTATCCGCCCAAATCTGAACCTCAACTGACTGAGTTTTGTATGCACATTTTGGAGATTTTATTCGCATCTGGTCTTTCCATCCAGTGTTTTTTATGCAATATCCCAAAATTCACATAAAAATATGTGGTTGGAAACATAGATAATCACTTTGGTGTGAACGTGTCTTGGCTGTTGGTGCCAGAGGGGCTGTTTTTGATATCCTGGCATTTTCACACACAGTCTCTGGGGTTTGATGTGAAAAAAAAAAAACCATCCAGTCACCAGCAGTTCTATGGGCGGAAACTCCATGTCGATGACCGAGGTCAGAGGATAATGGCCAGAATGGTTTACATTTACATTTACATTTATTCACTTAGCAGACGCTTTTATCCAAAGTGACTTACAAATGAGAAAAATACAAGCAAAAAAACGTATGCCTTCAGAAGAGAGTTGAGGTAGGAGGATGCTGTTCCTGACAAGGTCTTGTAGGTGAGCATCAAGGCCTTGAACTTGATGCGGGCAGCTACAGGAAGCCAGTGGAGGGAGATGAAGAGGGGTGTGACATGGGTTCTCTTGGTTTGAGCAGTAACTCCAATAACTGCTCTTTACAGTCATGATGAGCAGAAAAGCATCTCAGAATGCAAAACATGTCAAACCGTGAAGCAGTCCACAACAGCAGAAAACAATCCTTATAATCAGGAACAGGACAGAGGAAGATTGGAAAAACACAAACATCACATGACTGTCTGATTGGATAATTCCATAAATGGTCAGGTGTACAGGTGTTAATAATAAAGTGTCCAGTGAGTGTATATGTAATATAGAAATAACTGCCACTGTTTGTGTGCCTCTAGCTGCATTTTAGAGCATCTTAATCCTTATTTGCACACATAAACACATTTGTGGCACCCAAAAAAGGCACTGTGTGTATAAAGACTCTCAGTATACAAGGCTCATTATACCCTTATGGATTGCCCTTGTCGAGCAGTAAGTGCTGCTTTATCATTCCCCACACACTTGTGAAATTTACCACGCTAAGCTCAGCTCAACACCTGGGGACAGCGCTGTCAAGGAAAGCTGTAGATTTATACGCCAGATTAAAGTAGGCAGGTGTGAATAAGAGGCACTGGGAAAATCAACATGAAATCCACAGTGGAACTTTTACAGGACGATCGTATTGATTAGCTCCTTTACCTTTATGCTGCTCTGCATCACCTGGGGTTTTAAACAAGGACTTCTGCTCTAACGATGGCATGTCCAGCAGCCTGAACCTCCTATTTATCCTGATGCATAAGCAGATTATATCATTTTGGGGGCTGTGAGTTTTGGAAAATCATTTGAACTCATCATTTCAGTGAAGCATTTACAGTTTCAATCAAAATTATTCAACCTCCATTGCAAATCAGGTTTATTGTCAAAATTTACAGACGTTCAGCTGTTTGCAATGAACAAATCAAACAAAAGCAATTGAAATAGTTCAACACATCAAATGCTTCAAGTGGTTTCCCCAAATTCAACTGAAAATGCAACTTACAATGACTTCTTCAGTTACAAAATTATTCACCCACCTGAATAGAATCCCTCAAAACAGCACAAATATGCAAAATAGGTGTTGTCTCAATTACACCAATTTTAAAATAGTAATTAGTAATCTGTAGTGGATTACTTTTTTGAGTAAATTAACCAACACTGCATTTGACACATTGTTGATGCTTCTTAATATGGTGGAGCCCATTGATATTTAGTTAGCCAGCAATGAGAAGCATAATTATAATATAATTTTATTTGTTCTGTGGTTTTTCTTAGTAATTTAGTGACACATCTGAGGGAAATGTTGATATTCTTGACATATTTGTCTCATTTCCTCTGCCACTGTACCTTTCGCGTAAGAGCTACTTGCTGGCTAAACTTTTATCCTCAGTCATTAGCTAACTCGTATTTCATTTGCTTGGCATCCACAGCTGCTTGGCCACAGTATTCTCATTACTAACCACATGTTTGCCTTCCCATGTTGGAAAGCATCTCCAATTTAAGTGCACCAACATGACATTTTGAAGTGTTCAAGATATCATTGTCTTGTATGTTAAATATCACGACACACAACATTGAAGCTGTTTCATTGGATTTTAATCCCTATACACAAATCTGAGGCTTGGCATATTGAAGGGTAGCCAATAATCTGTCTTTAATGTCCACAGTCTGTACTGTCTCTATCGTCTGATGTTTTCAGACACTACAAACAGCAAATGATGTCACCCGTCCCCAAATTTGGAAAAAAAATTGTCACTGATGTTTCACAGTGTTGATTTTTTTTCTTCTTGACCCAGCAAACATCTCAAGGGTATAACTACAAGCATCGCACATTCACAGCTTTGAAGATCTGACTGCCCTCTGCCACCCGCTGCTTTGATTCAGTGCTTGGAGGAATATTGATCGCCTGCCTTTGCTCTCCTCTATATTTCATTCCTCTCCTATCATGGTCATACCATTATCACAATGCAATGCAGTGCTATTGTCCGTGTTCGCTAAAGAGATAAAAACAAAAACAAAAAAAACGTTCTTTATGTTACACATTATGTTTATGGTATTAGTTATCCTATGTATTGTTAAAAAACAAACACAGCTGGTGTAATCGGCCATTCTTTTGTGTAAAACCAACATGGTTTGTAAATGTTTTGTTCATACACGGAGTTTTGTTACACCCAGGCTTTTTAGTGCATTTAATATAGTAGCTGCAGCGCTAATGTACGTTCAACAGGGCGTAGATATGAGCTAGAAGTGAACAACAGGTGTACAAAAAAAAGGTTCACAATGACAACACTGTTTTTAAAAGGCTTACACAAGCAGTCCATACGCATTCTTGGCATTCCAAACAACAAAAATACTGCATGGTTTTATTTAAAGATTTTATTTAAATGCTCAATGAAAAGACTTAAGGGGACACTTTGGCACCATGAAAAGAGACATCTGAGATAATATCAAGTGGTAAGAATTTTTATAAATGAATTATTATTGTTATTTGTCTGCTAATAACAGCACGCTCTTTATGCATTATAGTTGCATTTAATGTTGCAAATTATCTACAGAAGAAGTTTATATTGTAGCAGCTATAAACACTCACATTTTCTTGAAGTTAATAAGATGGTGTGATGGTATTACTTTAACAATATATTGTTGTTTGGCACAAAAAAAAATGGCTGACTGGACTTTTTTGTTTCGGTTTGTTCAGTACAATTGCATTTTGTTCACATATGAAATGTATGATAGGACAGTTGCCTTACTGTTGACTTTTTCAAAATACAGATTAAATTGCATTTCATTCTATTACTGTCTACCTTTTTGTTTCTTTCCTGATGAAGTTGCTTATTCCAGTGGATCTCAACCCTTCTGTGTCTTGCAGTGTTTCCTAAAAAATTTTGCAAGCTCCTCCCTGTCACCCTAGACTTTACTTAAGTTTTCACCACTGCTCCTGTGTTTTGAAAAAAATTTAATTAATGCCATAATACTGTGAAACCATGGTATTTAGTAACACCTGTAACAACCCTAGTGTAATGCAGTAGTCATTTATGCTACAGCTACACTCTCAGAAAAACGTACTAAACCAAAGGTGGGCAAGCATTTGGTGCCACAGTAAAGTAAGTCATGGGCCACACATGCTGATAGTAAATATGAAAATGTATTTGTATTGAATTACATAGATACCACAGGCAAACCACAGATTGCATTACAATTTACTTATTTTAAAATTTAGGACTGTATGGTATTGTAAGGCTGAATACGACATCCGATAGCTGACCACTGTCTTCAGTTAAAGGAGAAAAAAATTAAAAAGGTACGTACGGTGGCTTTTAATGATTGTGAGACAGTGATATGGTAATAACAGCAGTATTATAACAGAAATAATAGTAGCAACAACAATATTGTAAATTAAAAAATATATATTACAAGATTTATAAATCAGAATAACAATGCAAACAGTTTTAATTATATACATATATTTAGACCTTTTTTGTGAACAGTGAAGCTGGTCACCTATGTATTTTTGCAAGAACAGTAAAGTCTGAACAAATGATTTGTCACTTACCTCTGATCGATAACGAAATATTTACTTTAGTTCATCAGAGAAACGTTTGTTCACACACATCATTGGAACCGAATAAAACAAGCATCCTCTGAACATGTTTGGAAACTGGGTTTAATTCAACACAGTAGACAGAGCAGGCCTAGCATCACAATGTCATCTATCACACATATATAAAATAACTGAATTAACACAAGAAATGAGTTTACAAAAAAATTACCCATATGAGCCGGGGATGCCGGATGAAAATACTTCGAGGGCCAGATCTTCCTGGCAAGCTATGGTTTGTCCATGTCTGCACTAAACTATAACCTTCCTTGTCAATGTGGTGGTATGGTCATATTTTGTATGCCATATCTTTACATGATATTACATGATATCATTTCTATACATGATTGGACCTTAAGGACCACTCTTATTCCATTAATTATCTTTTAGAGTAAGACCGGTCAGGTAAAAGATACACACTCACGATACAAAAGATTGACCCCCACAGTGACAAGTAAAGGTACACTGTAAAACATTTCAGGTGGTTAAACTTAGAAATGAAAGTTCATCTGCTGCCTTAAAAACACGAGTAAACTCAACTTGAAGATAACCTTTGTTTCAACTTTTCTTGCACACATGGGTTATATCACTTAAATTATAATAAATAGTTAATAGAGACAGAGAGAGAGACAGAGAGATTGTGTGTGTATGTGAATTACCTGTGTCTGTGCTCTGTCTCTACTAATAATGAAGCTGTGAGTTTAACTACTGTATGCAACTGTAATGGTATGTTACTATGGTTACAGTTATTTATAGGCAGCGCATTCATTTAGAACAGTGATTAAACTGACTGGAAATTCCTGTGCATTATACGGTTTGAAAGCACACCTTCAAGCCAATCAGTATTCAGACAGACCAGGGTATAAGACGCATAAATACACTGGTGAATTTTATATACAAACACTCACCCTCCAGAATGTTTAATTTTAGTGGCAAGAAAACTGGTTTGTCATCAATAGTGGAATGCTAGTTGCACTACCCACTGATAAATCTTACTACGGCAACCAGTAGCAGAGTTGGGTGTAATTTTTTACAAAGTAATGCGCTACTGTAATCTAATTACGTTTTCTGATAACGCAGTAATGTAACGCATTAAATTTAATTTTATGTACTTTGATTACAGTTAATGATGCCAATAAAATTACGTTACTTGCGTTACAAATTTATTGTTAAGAAAACAATATTAAGTAAAATGTGTCTTAAAAATAAATCACGTTTTGCCATGAAGATTTTCTCTTTAGCTCCGAATAATTCTCCAGGAGCGGTTTATCACTACAGAACTGAACATCAGTAACTTTATATCAGTGAACAGAGGCGAGAGCAATCAGACAGGGTTTACAGCAAAATACATGGATTTTACATCCTCTGATGCTGAGCAGGAAAACAAGATGTGTAAATGTATATATGGGTTCCAGTTTACATGAACATGATATGAGCAGACCATAAGGAAAGATAATGTACTTTGCATGGCACTATAGCAGCTAAACCCATATAATGATAGCTTAGCTGTGCCTCCCCTAGCCTAGCCACACCAAACTAGCCTAGTTAGAAAAGTTTTATATTATATCGGTCTAGTAGTCCTACAAACAGTGACACCCGAGGCAAGTTTTATGATAAATCCGACTTCTTTTGATCATGTCATACATTGACCAGCGCTAAAATTACTGAAAGAACTATGAGTTTCACTTTGAAGTGTATTTTTGTAGGTTTTGTATGTTTTGAAAGTAATGTGAAAGTAATTAGTAATCTGATTCATTTTTACTTGCAGTAATCAGTAATGTAATCAGATTACAACTTTAAAGTAGTTAGTAATCAGTAGTGGATTACTTTTTTGAGTAATTTACCCAACACTGTTCAGTAGTAGGAACGCCGAAAGGTGATTTACAGTAAGTAAATGTAAACTAGGTTTAGAGTGTAGATGTAAACGTGCACTGGTTCCGCTGGGTGTCGTTGTTTTCCCTCGAAGCCCCGGAGCCTCTTTTTGCCCTGCTTTTTAACTCAGTAAAGGGGGAAACCGCGACCCCCTCTCTCTCTCTCTCCGTCTCTCCACCCCCAGCCGGGATTCACAACCTGAAGAAAAGTGCTCGGACGTAGACACACAGCGGATCTACAGTACCAACAGCTGAAAACAATTTAAAAATCAGTCGTGTAAACTTTCTGCTGCACATGCATTTCAGCGTTTAGCTCCAGACTCAAACCGGACCATGGTGCCGAACTAAAAGGCATGTGGTAGCGAGACGGAGCAGAGATTTCTCATTTCCACGTAAAGTTTTAGAGGACCCAGGGCTTCGTGTGGATTTTTTTTTACTCCTTTTCTTTTTCATGGATGCAACTTAAACACGTTAAGCACGAAGGGAATAGTTTACCCGCATGCTCTCTTTTAACAAGACTGACTTGGAGATTTATACTGGGACATAAAGTGCGCTTCGGTGAGTTCGGCGTTGTGTTTTTTAATAATTCTGTGTTTTGTCTTTTGGTTTGAAAGAGCCGACTAAGTGTAGGCTGCTGGATACGTTCACGTATTCATTCATATCTTTTTCAAAAGAGCGTATTATGTTTCGGGCTTAATCAAATAGAGCAAACGCTTTATTTATTTAAATTTGGAGCACAAATGAACCGCTTCAAATGAAAGCCGAACTCGTCGAGTTTATTAGCCTGCGGTGATGCTAATTCACATAGTAATTATTTAGCATGTAGCACTGTCTTTTATAAACTCCCCTAGGATTGTAGAAACGGATTGTGTGTGTGTGTGTGTGTGTGTATATATATATATATATATATATATGTATATATATATATATATATATATATATATATATATATATATATATATATATATATTTATAATTTCAGCATCATGTTGTATTAATTTATGTTTTCTGGCTCAGAAGTCACCTGTTAGTCACCCCTCATATTCGTTTTTTAACCCATTATCGATCTTATTAGTTCTTCATAGTAACACTTAGGTTTTCTGAGCTTTCGTAGAAAGTTATCCCCCCTTTTAACAACATCAGCGTGTTAACTTAGCTACGCGATATATATATATATATATATATATATATATATATATATATATATATATATATATATATAAAATTCACTCAAAAAGAGAACGGTAAAAAGTATAACGTCCAACAGTAGCACACTAGCTTACTATATAGTAGGTTTCAATAGCACGTCGCCAACGGTCGCGCGCTCGCCGGTTACCATGGCTACCTGAGAGCACGAACACTACCAAACTAAGGAGTATGCATTTTCCCATAGTGTTTCAGTACGGCAGCACTGTGAATCCGCACTGTATACTATGTTAGTACACAGAACGTATTTTTAAAACTGATATATATATATATATATATATATATATATATATATATATATATATATATATATATATATGTGTGTGTGTGTGTGTGTGTATAAGCCTACTGCCTATTGTTTAGCCTAAAGAATGGGTTATACATATGAATTAAGGATGTTAATTCGCTATTTGTAAGTACATATACAGGTAGAAATATGGTAGCAAAAGAAAAGGCGAATGTAGCTTACTATGTAATCTTTGGCCATCGTACATTTTAAAAAATGTGTCTGGGACCTTTTACTAGCCTAGTACATTTATTTGTCTGAGTCATTATGAGTCTTGTTAATTACAATAACCCCAATAGTTTACACCAAATCAATATAAATGGTTTAGAAATGAAGTATGCTGTTTATCCTGTAACTGATAACTGAGGAAAGTTAATCACAGCTGATCCCTGACCCCAGTTGAAGGATGGTGTATGAACTGGATGGATTAAAGCTAAAATCCTCTTTATCCACATTAAAAAAGAAAACCTAAACCATGGATGAATTTTGCTCCAAATGTGATCATTTTTAATTAGACGGGGGGGGGGGTGATTCATGCAAAACTTTGATTTTCTGTGTGAAATTCTGTTTAAAAAACGTTCATTTAAACAGAGAAAAAAACGTTTTATTCGTATAAAGCGCTTAGTAGGTGTCTTTTATTTGGTTGTGTAATTTGTTTTCATGGTAATTATTGTGTTTTGAATGCTTTTTTCCCCACTTCTATCCTTCATTTTTTTGGCCTAGTGTGTTTTTAATCGGTCTTACCCTACGCTCACACTAGCAAGCAACAAAGCAACAGACTATTCATTTTCAAAAATGGAAGAAACTCTTATCCTGGCACATATAACGTCTCATTAAATGTGTATGGAGACATTACGAAGAAAAATAAAGCTTAGAATGCAGCAGAAATCGTTGGTGCCTCTGGTGAATGTGCATAGCTAGTACAGTTAGCTTGCTTTGCTAATCTTACAGCGAAGTTCGTACCCAGCCTAGCATGTAACATGTCAAACAAACAACCAGTTTGCACACTGATTAGTTTATTTTTTTAAAATTCATGCTTACCTAGCTAGCTGTAGCAGCATTTACATTTTGGCTACTACTGTTTCATGAGTGGGTGTACAGTCAAAAGAACTGCTTTGAGAGCTTTTGGGATGTGCCAATGTAAATATTCCTACCAACTCAGCAGTAATAGACATGTGCTGATATAAAAATTTTATATTTTCTTGATATGCCAGGCATAGCCTTGCCCAAGTTGATCTTGTGATAAGTTTGTATCCAACATGCTTTGATTGCATCATGCCTCTGATCTACCTACTCATCCCGGTGACTGATACCTGCCGTGATCCATCCACTGATGGACATCAACTAATTACATTAATCAAAAGAAGGGCTGTTTTTGTGTCAGGAAGCCAGCGGGATATCCTCTAGCCTGCAGTCAATGCACTTAATTTAAATAGGAGCAGCTTTGGTCAGGCATAGTGCTTGGAAGCAGTAATGAAGGAAAACACGCTGTACGATCAAAACAAACAATTACTGGGGCTAAAAAGACTCAAACCCTTCAGAGTGGTTATCCTAAGAAGGCCGTGTGCCAGCTCGCTTGCATTCATGGATGAAATGAGCGTTCTTTGTGTAACAGTGAGAGATCTGCAATTACCAGCGTTTGTCTTGAGTGGCAAAAGCATTAATGGCAGCTGCACCAGAGGGCTTTGTAACACCAGCACACGGAGAGAAGGAAAGGGGAAACGAGTGAGAGAGGCAGAAGGAGAGAGGCATGTATGCGAGTGCATCTGCGCTGCCAGCTAATTGTGTTTATTCCTCTTAATTTGTCCTGAGTGCTAAATCGGTGCTCTTCAGAGCTGGGTGGGTGCAATTTGTCTGGTGGTAATAAAAGAACAAGCGCTGTGTCTTTGAAATCGGCCCTCCTCCTCCTCCTCCTGCAGCCTGCCGAGCTAATGGATCTACGGCTTCCATTTGCTCGTGTCCATTTGGGCTGGGTAACCACATTACATCTCCAAGGATGAATGTTCAGTCTTGTGTAGTTATCAAGAGCTTGTTCTAAAATGTTCTCCATACCATCATACCTGTTCATCATACGGGTACCTGAAATCTGGGGCTTTGTATTGCAATGCATCGAAAAATTGTATTCAATGCATTCAAATGGGCAGTTCAGGTGCTACTACTCACATGTTCTGACAGTCAGTTGTACCATCTTTAAGATGACACTGCACCCATGCAATCATTCTTCTTTTCGCAGGCAATTCTACAGCTATGGTATCGTAATAAAAGTGGTATCGTAATTACCACGTAACCACAGTCATAGGTTCTCATAATAACACTTGGATAAAACACTCCAAGGTGTGCTGCTATTGAAAAATAATCAACAGGCTGCTGTGATGAAACAGAGTTACTGTTACTTCCCAATTACAACATGTCCAGATGTATTTTATTCCACTTGTACTGCATTAATTTTCCAACTATTACAACGCACATTATATTTTGATCGGCTCATAGGTATATTTAATATTGTGGAATGTCCCCAAAACAAGTGGGCTCCTGTTTTAGGAGGATGTTATATCAGCTCTAAACTTCAATCAGCATTCCCTAATCAACCTCTCTTTTTTTCTCTCTTAAAGTTAATGAGAAATAAAATTCAACAGCACTATGGTATATATTTATTTAACTGGCTATTTGCTAGCTATTGTTTCATCCTCAAGTTTGTGGGTTCACCAGTTTAGGAGCACGTAAAATATCCATTTAATATGCTGACTGAGTTTCTGAGAGTTGTTTATGGTTACATTGCTTTCTAAGAATAGGAAATAAAGAGTGCTGTTTTCTAGATCAGAGTCTGTTAACCTTTAATTTTATTGCTGCAGGCAAATGGTCAGTACACTGTTGCTAGCGATGGTGTCTGTATTAACATCTGCAAACGGCAGAGGATCTAAAAACCTGCTATCTCCTGAAGCAGGCCTTGTTGAACAAGAGAGAGGAAAAAGTAATCTCTGAGAAGGGAACAGAAATTGTATTTACTCGCTGGCCTCTTGTACAGAAAAAACGGTGGGTTAGCGGCTCTGAAAAGATAAGGAGCAGAGCTACAGGAGTCGTTGCAGACGAAAGGATTGATCCCACTAGTTTAATTTCATCCTCCTCTTTGGCCGTTCGCCTGCGTGTGGATGTGGAGTGACTGGCTGATGTAGTCCAGTCCTGAGGCCAGCTGATAAAGCTGTGACGTAGCATTAACCTCCACAAAGCAAAAGGGTCTCAGATTGAACAGACACTGAGGATTTCAGACAGCTATGCTTGATGGTTTCGATAACGTGTCTTGATCCAGCAGACCTTCAAACACCCTCCGTCCCCCTCCGTCCCAAAACACCATTTATACGCTCGTGCCGTTCCATGGTGCCTCCTGATTAACACATGTCAGGGACGAGGGAGCAGGTTGTTCTGTGCACATGTGATTTTTTTGCACTTGGCCTACGTTTATTGTTTTAAACACGATGGCCAGCTGGCACGCCTGAGCTGATGGAGTGTTTAGACAATGCGGGCCTGTCATAAACCCACTATAGCCTGAGTTATGAAGCTCGGGAGCTTCTCAGAGCAAGACCATTCTTCACAGCTGGAGGTCATAGGGGCCATATGCGATTGGCCCATTTATTCTCCAATTTGGGTGTGAGTGGATGGTTTATATCCCATGTGGAGGTGCAATCAGAGTCCCAGAACTTGGGAGTTGATCTTAATGACCAGTTGGACTACAGAATGGCCTGTTGTCAGATTTAAGGAGTAAATGACTGAAAAATTGAGTCCTGCTTTTGCAAGATAAAGTAACCATTAAGAGAGATTATTAATGATAGCAATCGGCAAACTATGATAATATCAAGGCACCCAGTAATTTTAGAAATAATAATGGTAATAGTGTTTCGTAGAACATTCATGGCTTGTCGGTCCCACTTTTTGTGTCATCCCCACTTTACCAGGGTTGTTTTAAGCCGAGAGCATTAATAGGGACTCGATTTGAGCTGGACTAAGCTTGCTAAAGCTGTCGTTGCATTCGCTTAGGCTTGGATTCGAGCCTGGGGGCAACAGGGCTTTGTTTGGGGTGATTGAAGAGGAGAAAGAAGGGTACAGTCACTCCATCGGTGCCAAACGTGAATCTGAAGGAGTGGTGGTGATGAGGGGGGTGGCTTTTTCATGTGCTAAAAGCGGCTAATCCTCTGGCTTTTGTATGAGGCCTTGGGGGTGGGGGCATGATGGGTAGCCTGGGAGGCTTTTTTTCCAAGGCTTTTGTTGTCATTTCTCTAAAATCTGAGGACATCTGTTGGGACTGGGTGTGGCTTCCCAGCTGACAGTGTAGGGGGTGTTGGAACTGCGGCACCAATGGGGAACCAGAGAGATGCGTGTAATTGTTTGTAATGCGAATATGAAAACATGGCCTCTGGGAGCCTAGGGGATGCATGAGGGGAGGGAGGCCAGCTGAACATCCATCAAATCTGTATGAGGTTAAACATTAGACCAAATATCTGCCTGTTAATGCAAGCCGTGTTTTCTTAATTAGGAATGACAAAAAGATTCGGTTGGAGAAGCAGCGAGCTCGGCAGCCTCTAACTAGCATGATTGTCACCGTGTGATTAAGCTCTGCTGGAAATCTCTTATTATTGTAGGCCTAGATTTGGAAACAACAACCTGCATTTCAGTGGAAATCATAGTTCCTCTCTCTCCTAGAAATACAGGTACCAAGCTGTAGTTTTGATGTTGCTGGGGTGGTACTATCAAGGGGACATGCTTTGTACCTTTAGAATGTGTCCTTTACCTGTGCAGGTAATTAGCGTTTAGAGTGACACTTTAAAGCATCAGTGGTTTTCACAATACAGTTATATGACTATATTTTATTGGAATGATTTCATATGCTGTGACAAGTACTAATATTAAAAGACGGCTGAAATTGCTCAGTCTAAAACCGTGAAACATTTTTGACACCTGAATCAGGATGCAACAGTGATTCTAAATCAGTTGTGTGGAAAGATATGAATGTGAGCGAGTTTTGTGCCTCTGTGTCTTTTGTAGCAAATGACACTGATTTCTCACAACTCAGACGGAGAGAGCATTTATTATGTAACTATATACCGACTGTGAAACCTCCACAAAGCAGCAGTTTTGCAAATTGCAGATATCCTTAAAGCTTATTCAAGGGATTTTCTTGATAAATTACACAGAAAACATCATCTGTATTGGTTCACTTCATGGTCTGATGCTCAGGTGGGTTTGCGATAAACCACAGGAAAAAAAAGAGCTTGACTGCTGCCTGCTCTGTCTGCCAGCAACATGTCCGGACTCATCCACAACCCCCCTTAAACACAGCCTACGGTCTCGTTTTTTTTCTCCTCGTTTCCTTTTCTTTAAAGGTGCAGCAGAATTTCCAGTGCAGTTCAGTGTAATTGGAAAAAGTAAAACGCATCTGAATAAACAAATGAACTCTTGGTGTCAGTGGGGATAATCTTGCTTAAAAGTGATGGCGCCTTGGGAAAAAGCGGCAGCGCGGCAACCCATGAGATTGCAGCGGCACAGATTTCGGCGTGGAGGGCGACAGGCACACCTTATTTATCGATTTACTCTGAAAGAGCAGGTTTTGTTTTTCATCTGCCTCCAGCAGTTTTTTTCCCTTATTTTTTGCTCTTTGGTAATAGGGGGAGATGTGAAGTGAGGCATGAAGCCACGTTTGGCTTTTGTTACGAAAGTGGGGATTTGTAGGGGATGAGTCGGCCTCTCCTCCTCAATAAATCCCCACTTACAAATCCTAACGACACCTTACTGCTTTTCCTGATCAGCTCCTGCTGCGTTTCCTCAAAGCTAGGGGACATATCGGCCCTTTTGAGATGATCTTATGTGAGAAAGATACATTTTAAAAGCCAGCCATCTGACGAGATTATGGTACCGTTGACCAGAACAGAGGCCAAACCATGAAAGCTTCAATTTGAGGCCCAGTCCCATGTGGTTGCCCTGAAACCTAATTAAATGGACTTGCATATTTTAATTTGGCCAGCTAGAAAACTAGTTAAGGGCCTTATTACAGACTAAGAGAAAAAAACCTAAATGATTATTCACATTTGTGGGTAAGCGAAGATCTATATGTTTATCTATAGTCCTATTTATAATATGTTTATCTATAGTTCTTACCCTCTCCAGATAATGTTTCTGATGTAGAAGATTGTGTTTTCACCCTCCAGGGGAATACAAATCATAAACTTATTCGGTAGCTGCTCAGGCAAGTGGAAGCTCCTATGTGCTGCCCAGTCCAGGTAGAATATTGCTGTGAGTTTGATAGGAAGAGTGAGAACGTCAGCAAAAAGTGGAATTGACGACTGCACAGGAGGATCTTCGTCATGTGCTCAGGAGACACAGGCTGAGCCGATAAAACACGAACACAGGGTCTGAGAGGTGTGGCGAGGGTGAGACAGCTGTTCATACGGCCTCCTTTGGTGGGGCGAGGTCTCCACACGAGCTGAAAGGAACTTGGAGAGAAGCTATCCATCTGCCATGGGAGCGATGAATGAATGCTAATGGTGGTCTGGTAGAGGGAAAAGAGGTACTAGCTGTGTGTGGGGAGACAGCAGGGAGATTGAGATAATCAGCGTAGCATTAGCATAAAGATAAAGATGGTCTGATTAATCGGAGGCCCATAATGCCCAAGGCCATATCTGCACGTGTGTACAGGGTTGTGTATGTGTGCTTTTCAAATTTGAGCATTTTGTCATCGGCTTATATGAAGACGTATGACTGTTAAAAGGAACACACAGACACACACTCCTTTTTAAACAAAAGAGCAGGATCTGCGTGCCAAAGAAGTGCCGCTGTAAATCATCCTAGTCCCATGTTATGTGCGCATGAGTAACAAAAAGCAGCTCTAAACCTAGAGGAGACAGATAAAGGACTATTACAGTGATGGATGTTTTTTTTTTTTTTCTTTTTTACTGTTAAGGATATCTGAATGATAAAGCATTGAGTAGGAGGTGGAAGATAGTGTGAGGCAGTTCTTGGATTTGGCAGCACTGCTCCAGGAGTTTAAGGTCAAAAACTAGCTGTGTTCTTGAGGTGCATATGACTGGGTTAAGAGCATTTGAAGTGGGAGTTATTTTGCCCCTTGCTAGATCTTGTGGATTACATGGTACTACTCTATGACCTTAGAACGTGCTCATGCAGTGAGTTTCCTCTTCTCAAAATCAGTTCTGTGATATCGCTATTTATGTCTCTGAAAAAGTCTTTAATCATGCACAGATCAAGATTGTAGTTATTTCTTAATAGGTACTAATAAATACTACATGGTTTCATTATCTTAAGGTAGTCTATATCAATGATGTATCTACATTAATGGTCTACACTAATTTCAATACAATCTCATGTTTGTAGGATCTCACATCACCCAACATGTTTAAATGTTTAGTTATGTTCACGTGTGGGGATAGTATCTTGATTTGCATGTAATAAACCAATAAATTGATTTTTTTTTAAATGGCAGTAAGCATGTTTTTACCTTAACTGGGGGCTGTTACCATGGTAACTCAGTTAACTATCAATGGATGCCAGCCTAGTCGTGTCAGTCAACTAGTCCCATGTTCATGACAACTGTATCAGCAGATTGGATCTGCCAATACGTTAAACCTAATCTCTTGGACCTTAAACTGAAACAGTATCGGATCCCTAACTTGGACAGTTTTTTCATTCTGAAATGCGAGGGAAATGTGAGGAAAATGTAAGGGAAATGTGAGGGAAATACAAGGGAAATGCAAGTGAAACACCAGGGAAATACAAGGGAGATGCGAGAGAAATACAAGGGAAATGTGTGGGAAATATAAGGGAACTGTGAGGGAAATACAAGAGAAAAGTGTGGGAAATATAAGGGAACTGTGAGGGGAAATACAAGGGAAATGTGTGGGAAATATAAGGGAAATGTGATGGAAATACAAGGGAAATGCAAGAGAAATACAAGGGGAATGTGAGTGAAATATGAGGGACATGTGAGGGAACTACAAGGGAAATGTGAGGGAACTACAAGGGAAATGTGAGGGAACTACAAGGGAAATATGAGGGAAATGTGAGGGAACTACAAGGGAAATGTGAGTGAAATATGATGGAAATGTGAGGGAAATCGGAGGGAAATATGAGGGAAATACAAGGGAAATGTGAGTGAAATACCAGCGAATTGTGAGGGAACGACAAGGGAAATGAGAGGGAAATGCAAGAGAAATGCGAGGGTAATGTAAGTGAAATGCTTACACTGTAGCGCTTTACTCACTCTAGGTCTGCAGTACATCTCAAACTTTGACAGGAGCGTTCTCCATTCTTGGCAAGAACATAATTCTCAGGAACACAACTCCATTCTTCACGTTCTTGGCTCTGTGTCCACGAGCAGTGATTTTTAATCATTAATGCTGACTACTATCAGAGAGGACTACATGGTTGAGTGCGCCAGGAACTCCAGGGATTCGGCTTTCATAGGAGGTTTCACAAAGCCCTAACGATGACGGAGATTTCCTCAGACAAGCACTTCGTAACCATTTTCACAATGCACCAAGATCAAATCTACAGGCTTCACACACTCGCCTGAAATATGCACTTAGTTGTCTGTGCTTTGTCTTTTTCTTTGAAAGATGATGACATCATGATATTGATTTCTCTGGCGAGCCCCATGCGCTCATGTACACGGACCTATACACGTGCACATGCACATGTTGCATAAGAACGAGAGAGTCTAAAGGAAGATTTGAAATACACACACACACACACACAGATGAGCTGGATGGTGCTGCTTGCTTCACTAAGCCTGAATTAAGCACATGCTGCACTGTAGAGTGGAGTGTAAGAAGAGAAAAGGGAGGACCATCACATTGTCGCTGTAGTCTCGAAGCCCCCATCAGTTCAGCATTTCAGTTCTCTTTGTTCTGTGTGTTTTTATATCTTACGTGGGCGGACGGCTCGCTTTCTTACCTTACCTTATGTTGCATGGAAGGTCTGTGTTTTCTTTCTCTCAGGGTGGGGGGGGTCAGTGTGTATGATTTCCAACATATGAGATCCAAGTATGCATTATTAATCAGTTATAAAATATATTGTGATTTTTCAAAGCACTTCCGATCACCACTTCCCCTGTTTTTTATACAACAGTAAAATGATGGAAAATAATCCCAGTAACAGTAACATTCTGTTATTGATTATTTTCCTATAACATCATGTCCTGAAGTGTTTTATTTCTCTTATCCTATAGCAGTTTACCAGTGAATAATTTTTTAATTAAATAATTAATTAAACACACTATACCTTTGATCAGTGTATAGTTACATTTAATGTTATTGAATGAGACAAATTAGATCCTGTTATCATTTCTCATAACAGTATGTTTTCTTTAATATTTACATACAATATTTACATCACCTCGACATTCTTCCTCTTGAAGATTTTTCTTTGGCAGAAAGGTTACTGTTACAAAGCACAATATCAAAGTTTTTCTTTATTAAATAAGTGCATTTTAAAATTTTGTTTATTATTAGGCTTAGATCATGTAGCCTGTCCGACATACCCTGTGAATGAGGCATTGCTATAGAAACGATAATGTATTAAAAAGCGCCGATTAATATAAACTCAGGTGATTTCACAGCGCCAAGACGCACAATGTGACGTCATCACAACGCGCATTCACTCAAAGCCCTCTTCAATTCATTTGTGTCGAACGTGAGTTCATGTACAAGGTCTCATTTACCAACAAACATTGCTGTGAAACTATTTTGTGAAATTGCAGTTTCACCAATTCATGTAGTTTTCCGGGAAAAAAAAAAGTGTTTAAAAGAAAACTTCCACAAGTTGGATCACAAATTTTGAAATAAGTCACAGCAAAATCAAGCATTTTTGGCCACAACAATCACAAAAAAACTCTGTGAAATCTTGTACGGCCTGAATAATACATCTGAATACTGTCAACTTGAATGTAACTGCAGTTTGAATAAAAAGTACCAGTGTGTTTGATTTGTCCTGTAAAAACCCTGAAGGAACTCTCAGCGCACACATACACATTGTAGCAGGAGAGAAGAGTACACACACGGTTCCCGTGTAGATGTCCTTCCTGTTATCGCTTTTCCATCAATGCCCAGTTCCCTCCTCTCCTCTTAATTATAGAGCTTCTAAAAGCAGCACCGGGCTCGGCACGCTAAATAAAGCCCAACACCAGGAGAGCCTTCAGTCGAGTGGTTCAAACGATGCTTAATGGTGAAGTGTTTTGGGACCTGTGCGGTCGTGCTTAATCATGAGCGTGCACTCACACACACACACACACACACACACACACACACACACACCCAACAGAACACACACACACACACACACCCACACAAACACAGTCCTGTTTCCCCTCAGCCTGCCATGCCTGCTTTCTAAAATAGCCAGTGTCATTGTTGAGAGACAATGAGCTCACTTCATCTGGGTTCGTGTTGTCATTAGCATAAGTGATTGCATGCACTTGACCCAATTGCAGGACAGTGTGTGTTTGGTGTGTGTAGTGTAATATTGTGTGTGTGAAAAGCAGCATGGTGGGCATGCCATGGCCAGAATATGATACCAGAAAGAATATGATATGTTTTAATGGCAATTGTGACCTTATAAGGACATTTGGCTCATCACCATAACTAAAAGTACTTTTTTGTTACACACAATGCATATTTAGCTTTTATTTTTTAAAAAAAACCAAAGAATTTAATAATTAAGGTTTGGTGCAGCATTATGTATTAAGGGGTCATTTGTAAGATTTCGGGTCATAAGTATGAGGGGTCATAAGTACTGTTTCGACCTTAAATGAACGATTCCATATTTGACAATTTGACTGAAGATTCGATTTGATTCATATATGCACAATTTATTATTTGACGATGATACCACTGAATCTGTTACAGTATGATTCGATTTGATTCATAAATGAAAGATTCAGTATTAGACAATACCACCGAATCTGATAATATACTTATATATATATATATATATATATATATATATATATATATATATATATATATATATACACACACACACACACACACACACACACACACACACACAGTATCTCAGAAAAGTGAGTACACCCCTCACATTTTTGTAAATATTTGATTATATCTTTTCATGTGACAACACTGAAGAAATGACACTTTGCTACAATGTAAAGTAGTGAGTGTACAGCTTGTGTAACAGTGTAAATTTGCTGTCCCCTCAAAATAACTCAACACACAGCCATTAATGTCTAGACCGCTGGCAACAAAAGTGAGTACACCCCTAAGTGATAATGTCCAAATTGGGCCCAAAGTGACAATATTTTGTGTGGCCACCATTATTTTCCAGCACTGCCTTAACCCTCTTGGGCATGGAGTTCACCAGAGCTTCACAGGTTGCTACTGGAGTCCTCTTCCACTCCTCCATGACGACATCATGGAGCTGGTGGATGTTAGAGACCTTGTGCTCCTCCACCTTCCGTTTGAGGATGCCCCACAGATGCTCAATAGGGTTTAGGTCTGGAGACATGCTTGGCCAGTCCATCACCTTCACCCCCAGCTTCTTTAGCAAGGCAGTGGTCATCTTGAAGGTGGGTTTGGATTCGTTATCATGCTTCTCTGAAGGGAGGGGATCATGCTCTGCTTCAGTATGTCACAGTACATGTTGGCATTCATGGTTCCCACAATGAAATGAAAAGCTCCCCAGTGCCGGCAGCACTCATGCAGCCCCAGACCATGACACTCCCACCACCATGCTTGACTGTAGGCAAGACACACTTGCCTCTGGATATGACGCTGAGCACTTGCACTCAACTTCTTTGGTCGACCATGGCGAGGCCTGTTCTGAGTGGAACCTGTCCTGTTAAACTGCTGTATGGTCTTGGCCACCATGCTTCAGCTCATTGTCAGGGTCTTGGCAATCTTCTTATAGCCTAGGCCATCTTTATGTAGAGCAACAATTCTTTTTTTCAGTTGCTCAGAGAGTTCTTTGCCATGAGGTGCCATGTTGAACTTCCAGTGACCAGTACAAGGGAGTGTGAGAGCGATGACACCAAATTTAACACACCTGCTCCCCATTCACACCTGAGACCTTGTAACACTAACAAGTCACATGACACCGGGGAGGGAAAATGGCTAATTGGGCCCAATTTGGACATTATCACTTATGGGTGTACTCACTTCTGTTGCCAGCGGTTTAGACATTAATGGCTGTGTGTTGACTTATTTTGAGGGGACTGCAAATTTACACTGTTACACAAGCTGTACACTCAATACTTTACATTGTAGCAAAGTGTCATTTCTTCAGTGTTGTCACATGAAAAGATATAATCATATATTTACAAAAATGTGAGGAGTGTACTCACTTTTGTGAGATACTGTGTGTGTGTGTGTCAAATATGTATGTGTGTGTGTGTATATGTATGTATATGTATATATATATATATATATATGTGTGTGTGTGTATGTATGTGTATATATATGTATGTATATATAATATACGATATAACACATAAATGCATTAAAATAGGGCTGGGCGATATATATTAATGTAATATCAATATCATGATGCATGCTCACATGATGCACGTTTCTGAGATATCATTGGTATGATGATGTATTTTTTACATTTTTAATAATTACAAATTAAATGGTACTGAATGGATGCTGTTGATTTGATGTAATTTATTTAAACTTGAAAATTTATTTAAAGTCTGTTCCTCTTAAATATATTTAAAGCTGCACTATTAGACATTTTCCACTGTCATTGGTCTGGGCTGGAGTCAGTTCTCGAACCGCTCGGTGTATATTGTGTATATATCTGAATAATCTCATATAGGATGTGATTGAGTTCATTTACCCATCAGATGCAAAGCACTTTAGTTTAATGGTGTTCATTAATGATGCCCCGATCAGGATTTTTATGACCGAAACTGATCCAGATGCCAATCTTTTTTTGTTTAAGCTTAAATCAGGAGGCCTGTCATAAACAGCTAAATGTAAGCTCTCTGCTCATGGTCACTGTTAATTGAGTTAAAATAATAGCAATGAGAAATACTGTTAGTTAATTGATAAATAAACAAGCATAAAATATTTATTTTTAAATATCTTAAACAAGAGTCCTAATTAAAAGTAGATTAACACAAACATGCTCCATATTCGAAAAAGGCTAATAGCCTTCTAAGCAAACTAAGTTTAATGTCAAATTGATATTAGATGCAACCCATTTAAACACCATTTAATTTCTCATTTTATTTATATTTTATGAAGTTGTTATTATAATATCAATTTTTTATGTTAAATGATTTATTTATAACTAAGCACATTTTCTGTCTTTACATTTTATTAGTTTTCTGTTTGTTTGTTTATCAGTTGTTCCTTTTAGATCGGTTCCCCAGTACAGTGTTGCCATGTCTGCTGATAAAATTGTGTGTTTTGGGGGATTAAATCAAAACTGGAGCTAACTTTCTAGTGATATCTGGCAACCCTGAGTTTAAATGAATTAAATACTCTATGTATTAGAGTTAGTGAAGAGCGTGAAGGGGAGCATCAGCGTACTCCTTCTGAACAGCTGCTACTCTTGATTATTATTGGTGAGGAATTATTTAATATAGAAGTTTGAATTAAACCACACCTTGTAGTGTTAGCATTATTATTAATTTACTCCGCCTGAAGCCACTGTGTCTACACAAGCAGGTGTATTATACAACTTCGAACAGGTCACTCGCACCGGTGTGAATAATTATTTATTTACAGTCGCACAAAGTACTGTTCCGTCGCAAATGCAAGTGAAATGGTCGCACTGTAGAGCCCTGAGTTTATCTGCAAAGTTTTTTCCTGTCCGGCGTAATGTTTAATGTCCCCGACATCCTCTGCAGTGCCATTTAGCAACATGTTAGTGTCATGATTTCTCCTCGCGCAAAGAACTGGAGCTCGAAGCGAAGCTGGCAGCTCGAGAGCTAAAATGCTAAATCTGTTTCTGGGTTTTGGCATAGAAACTGATGTCATCCCTGCGTCACTCTGTGATTGGCTGTAAGTGTAGGAAGCACTTGATTTGATCTGCAGCGGAGTTTTCTATGAGCGGAGGACGAACTTTAAATGTCAATATCGCAGTCGATCATGTTCATTTAATCGTGGGCAGTCAAAATCGTAATCGCGATCGATATTCGATTAATTGTGCAGCCCTAGTTTGTTAGCTAAATTATATAACGTTATATATTTTGATATGCATCCTGTATCATAGCAATGTCCTCAAGTATTGTGTGCTGATATTTGTCATATCACCCAGCCCTATATAAAAATGCAATTATTTTTTTACACATGATGCATTGATTCATTTCTTTCATTGCTTTTTAAATCATTGTATCGATCTGAATTGTCGGAGGAAGTGTATGGAGTTACCTAACAAAGAAACCACTGTGTGCGCGTGTGTGTGTGTGTGTCTGTCTGTCTGTCTGTCTGTCTGTCTGTCTGTCTAATGGCAAGAAGGCACTTTCAGTTCTGGCTAGCAAAGAAAGAAAGAAGAAATTGAGAGACACTAATGACTGTTCACCATAAGTGCTTTGAGACCACAAAACCTTTGCCAGTTTGTCAAGAAAATAGCATTGTATATGAGGAGTGTAAAGAGTTGCTGTTTCAGATCAGTGCACCAGACTAACTGTTTATTTTGTGAGGATTTAGAATAGTGTGTGATTGGTTAAAAAAAAAAAAAGAGTCTCTATATATATGTGTGATAACAAACAGGGGGCGTCCCACTGAAGGAAGCATGGCCTGAGCACCTGTCGGTCTTAGTAAAGGAGGTGTGGTTTCTCTGGCCATCAGTCCCACTGGAGGAAGCCTGGCCTGTGCACCTGTCTGTCTTAATAAAGGAGGCGTGTCCTGTGTCCCAAATGGAATACTTATACGTTGTTCTCTTTTTGTGAAAAAAAGTCCATACTTTTGAGTGTGTAGTAAAAGAGTATGCAACTGCATTTCAAAAATCTACCTGAAATAGTAGACCATCCGGATACCTTTGGGATACTCATTTCAACATACTGTGATTTAGGACATGCTAATTCTCATCTCGGATACAATTTATTACGGATAGTATGCGAATTCTGACGCAGGGTCAGATTCTGTTTGTATCAATTCCAAAGAAGGAGGGGTGGCCTCTGTCAGTGTGAGTCCTAGTGAAAGAGGTGCGGCTTCCCTGCCCATCAGTCTCAATGAAGGAGGCGTGGTCCCTGTGCCTGACGGTCCTTATTCACACTTTTATTAAACACTAACCCAAATACCAGTTGCATTCTACTATTTTTAATCCACTTACTGTGAAACTCATCTTTCCAGTGAGATTAAAGAGGAAGACGTGAAACATGTAAGTACTGCCACCATTACAGCAGTACATTTACAACGAGTGCTGTCATGTTTCACAGTGGCTTCAGTATTCATTTGCACCAGTGATTTGACAGGAATTTCTAATCCCCTGATTTTCTGCTTGTTTATCTCCATGAAACATCCTAATGAACAGCACACTGCTGTCTTTTAGACAATTCTGATATGAGCATTAATGCATAACGCAGTTCTGCTTAAGTATAAATGTAAAAAAAAATCTCTACAAAAAGCCCATCATTGTACTCTGAGTGAAAAGAAGCACACAGCAGAGAGTGAAGTGCCACTGCAAATGTATGTAATTAGTCTGCTCTAAATACGTCATCTTACATTTACTGTGTATAATTTCCATTTAACCTCGACTGGACACACACACAACACAGAAACCAAAAGAGATTCTGTCAATAGTAAAACCCTTTAGAAAAAAACAATGCTGTTTTAAGTAGGAGTGAAAACTCCTTGAATTCTGCTTGAAAGTAGTCACTCTCCATCCTCCTCACTTTGACCTGTTTGTTGTTTATCCCCATCCTCGAGCCGATTCTTACACCTCCATGTCTGAATCAAGCTTTTGAAGTTGGCTGTCATCCTGAGACTCGCTGCGAGCACAGCACTGAGTTCCCCAGTTTCAGGGAATCTTTATGGACAGGAAATCAGCATGGTGACTTCCTTTGACTTCCTGCTGGCGGTGGAAGTGCTTTACGATTTTGCGAAGGACAAACTGAGAACAACTGAGAGATTGGAATTGACTCTGTGGGGGAAAAAAAAACACATTTTACAGTTTTGAACGCATCTGGCACAGCCATGTTGACTCGCCCTTAACATATCCTCTTGGTCGAACCTCTATAGCATCTCAGATAATGATAATCATTTTGTTACATCAAAGTACAATTTAGGTCATTTTTTAACCAGTGAAAAAATTAAACTGAAGCTGTTTAAATCAAATATTTAAAATCTTAAGATTTTTAAGATAATATTAAGATAATATTTAAGATCTTTGTGCTGTGGTGGAAAGTAGACTAACAGTTCCGTTAGGAAGTGATACAGAACTGTAATGTGGTCAAGACCTGACAGGAACTACGTTTGCTGTGCATTTACTAAAAAATAATTGCACACCTCAGAGCGTCTATCAGCCAATCAAAATAGAGAATTCAGCAGCGCTTTGGTATAAGAAAATAATAATGAACTGGTGGAGTAACCACCCTGAAGTTCATTATTTTACAATAACAGTAAGTCTCCTAACAAAAAAAATATACAATATTAACAATGATATAATTTTCTTTGTGGGGAAAAACACACATTTAATATAATTGTTTATTTTTAGTCTTAAATTATGTTGTGCATCCACCACACAAGTCCAAGTGAAGGAACTATTACTATAGAAATGCTAATGTATTAGAATGACTTTATAACCTGTTGTTATAGGGAGTTAATCAACAGGTGCATCCCAAATCACATACTTATTCACTATTATATGGCATTTTGTAGTAAAAATAGTGTAAGTAGTTTGTTCAAACTGAAAATTCCAAAAAGAAGTAGTACATGGACGATGCACTTATTCAGCTGATATAATGTGGAATGTTGGACACTTCATGCACTCAACGGTCACAGTTTTGCTTGCGCAGCGGAAAAGGGGCTCAGGTTTGCTCAAAGGAATAAAAAAAGGGGAGGGAGTATAAAAACTTCAGTGAATGAATTTCTTCATTTTACTGTTTGTTACCTTTATACGGTGAAATGATTTACTTTGTTGACTCTGGGTATTCTGCTAAAGCTAGCGGTGTCGCATTACATGAATTTGACGTCATTTGCTTTTGACTGGGAAACAGCTTATACTTCCGGATAGTAAAAAACTGCTAGTGTTCCATTTGAGATGATACTACTCTTCTAAAATTCAAACACTATAGTACATGGTCTGCACTTATATAGCACTTTACACTGTGTCTCATTCACACACCAATGGTAGCAGAGCTGCCCTGCAAGGTGCTAACTTGCCATCGGGAGCAACTAGGGGTTCAGCGTCTTGCCCAAGGACACTTCGGTATATGGAGCCATGTGGGCCAGGAATCAAACCGCCAACCCTATGATTAGTGGACAACCCACTCTACCACCTGCGCCACAGCCGCCCAATGTTGTCTCGGACAGTTAACTTCTTCTGACCAATCAGAATCAAGAATTCACAACGCTGTGGTATAAGAATGTACACTTATTTTTTTGTGATTGCTCACAAGACATGTCGAACTGTCTATAGGTCAAAGGCAAAGGTGTTCAATTTTGCTATGGAAATCACTCTGACTGAAAATACGCTTAAACCCTCCTCCACTTCACTTCACTTAGCGTCACCTTGGCGCTTCTACACTAAGGACAAGTCGATGATGTCTGTTAAAGACACAGGTTCTGAAGCAGAAGTTGTTTTCATAATTTAGCTTTCGGTATACTAAGGCTAAATGATATGGACCTGAAAATAAAGCAGGGTCAAAATGAAAGTGGGTTAAAAGATTTGTTCAAAGTGATTTATTCTTTTTTTTATCCTAAGATGACCGTTTTGCTCCGGTGCTCTGGATACGCAGACCTGCTGTGTGTTTGCCCACAGTCGTTTAGCATAATTGCCCCTTTGGTGGATTTTTTTTCTTTCTTTTTTCAAGGAGAGCTATCCATTTCCCTCAGTCCCGCCTGTCATCGTTTCCCTATCTTTGCAGCTCTTTATTTTGCCTTTGAATTCCTCCGGTGTGGCCATTCTTGGATGGCATTCAAGTTGGAAAATAGTACCACGAGAGAAATTCGATTACCACTGAAGTGCTGCTCACCTAAAAGACAAAAAAGCTCCTCCTGTCCTCATGTGGATCATCTTGGTATAGAAAAAGCTCGATGGATTTAAAATGACGGGCCTTGCTTATCACACACACACATTAAGAGACAGAGCATAGCATGATTTATGACAAACAAATGTTTTTTTCTCCCTGTGGAATGTGTAGTTCTGCCATCCTCTCTCTCTCTCTCACTGTCTCTCGCTCTCTCTCTCTCTCTCTCTCTCTGCTCCCTGAGGAGAGAACTTCTCACTAATTCTCCTCATGTGGCGCCTCCGTTACAGAACACACAAACACAAGTAAAAGAATATGAAAACCGACAGCTTGTACCCAGTTTGTGGTTGTGGCGGCGTTTGCGTTCTCTCATGCACTCATTTGTTTTGATCAGGCAGCCTATAGATAGCTGATAATAACACTGGATATTTAGTCTGTGTAGTTTTCTTGCTAACAAGCTTTTTCTCATGCTGACAACAATAACAACAACAACAACCTGAAGACTTACTTTGTTAACTTTAACATTGCATCATCCATCAGTGAATTCAGCCACATTGGCAGTTCCACAAAAAATGGTAAGTTTATTACAGCTAGATATGAAACTAGTTTCATGTTATAATGTTGTTTGTGGATTGTTTACTGGGTTTATATACCAGAACAGGTTATTTTCAAACAGGTTCTTCATCATTTTGAAAGAAAAACAATGATTTATGTTGTTGTAATTAGGGCATTAGTTAACATTAACAAACCATGAATGTTGGCATTAATACACCGTAAGCAGTGTTAACAATGTGCCTCATTTATCAAGGAGAATGGGAATGAAGGAATTTATTTGTAAGTCATTTGCAGGAGAATTTACACAAGCAACATAGTATTATGTAGTATTCATGAAAATTCAGTTAGTTTGGAAAAACGCTCGTGTCCAATGAGAGCTCATGATGTTGTGTAAATTTACATATGAATGTGAACCATTTGATCGGCTTCAAATCGTATCACTGTTGAGTTAATGCAATTTTATTTATTTCGATTACTACGGAATGAAAATTTGGTAGACTCATTTCTTTCATATTAATGTCTGAAAAGAAAGCAGTCCAAAACCAATTCCTTAAAAGGTCATGAAACCGCCTTCTTTCAGCTCAAGTTTACCTCAATGTTTTTGAAAAACGCAACTTAAATGGGCGTGGAAAGCTGTGCGAAGAAGGGAGGGGAGTGGGCGTGGCAGGGGAGGAAGAGGGGGTTGAGCCTTCAGAACACTCACAATATAGATGGATATTGACATAGGAGTTTTCAGCGGCAGCAGTACGCAGGACTCTGATGAGGTAGAGAACTTCTCTCCTTCTGAATCCCCAGGGCTAAATGGAGACACAACAGATAGCAGTGCAGGTCCTCTGCCCTATCTGTTTGAATTATTAGCCCCTGGCGTGACTATAGAGAAAAACATGGGATGTTAGCTAATAGGCTCAAGCCTTTAACAAATAAAAGGGGGAAGGCTCTTCCCTTCAACACGGACTCTCATTGCATAGTTTTGCACGCGACGGCCTGCTGAGCTTTAAGCGGTTTAATTAGCTCAAAAGGCAAGTAAAAGTGTCCTGATTAAAATTAGACACATGGCTCATTTGAAGGGATGGAAAAGTCCTCGGGACTGAGTACTGCATCATTGTGTAGACACAAACTGCTTTCATGAGCAAGTCCGAAATCCACCTTTCTCCAATTCTCATAGCTCTCCCAGGAAAACACACTCGGACTCTTAGACCACTGAAACAAACACTTGCGACCCATTTGAACGCCTATCATCTACTACATCTGAAGTACTGATGTAGTCTGGTGTAGTACTGGTGCTGTCATGAATAATTAAGAGACAGCGTCTTCTCATAGGATAAGAACACGCAGTCTTATGAATAATTATGAGACACCGACCCATCCTCGATGTACTATAATTCACTGCCATGTCACTGCCTGTGACGTGTAACACGACGGGATTTTAAACCCGGAAGATGAAATAGCGGGAAAAAAGCTCAAAATTAACCAGTTTCCTCCTACAATTAAAATGAACAGATGCTAACATTGTCTTCTATGATGTGCGACACGAACGCCTCTGTTAAAATCTCAGAAAATGTAGTTTAGTGTTTCATAACGCTTTAAATTAAGACAAATAAGACTAATCGTTCAGTAAGACCAAATATATAGGTGACCCAAGGCAGATTTAGCAGTAGGCAAAGGTAGGCAACTGCCAAGGGCCCCCTAAAAATGCAATTTATTTTAATAGTTAATGCTAAATATAGTATGCTGAAAATTTAAATATTGATGTTAAAACACTGAAATGACGACACCATTCCTATATTTTACCTGGGACCCCAAAATCACTAAAAATGCGCATGCAGACACACTATACTATAATAGGACAGGTTTGTGTGTGTTTACGGTAGCCGGTTCGCTGCAGCGGCTGAGCTGCTTTACTGGAAGATTTAACACACACTGCATTTAGGACGCACTCTTTCACCTTTTCACCATCAGTAAGCGTAAGTAAGATCATTTTATCTTCCTCTCAGACACATCAGATGCCTTCTGATAATAACATGTACAGCATGACTCATCTTTAATGCCACTGAGATGGTAAAAAAAAAAAAAGGTTCTCGTCACTTCTTGTTTCAAAAGGAAATACAGCAATGAAGAGAATCAAATCATGGCTCAGTAGTCATTCCGTGCGGATTCTTTAGATATGACTAATATTTAATATAACAGGCAGACTAATATAATCTAATTCTCCTGCTGTTGTGGTAATAATCTGATTAACGATGGATGAAGAAGCAGGGAATAAGTTGCACGGCTGACTCTTAATCTCTATTCATCAGCAGAATCACCAGCCAGAGCAAAGCAAAGTTACTGGATTAGTCCAGATTAAAAGTGGAGCAAATTAAGAGGAAGTGTTGAACACACGAGGCGAAATAAACCACTGAGGCTCATAATCTCTGAGGTGTTTTTTTTTTTTTCTTTTTCAACAGAATCAGCAATTTAGGCCTGGTGTCCTCGGGTCTGAGCTGCTGGTTCATTCCGTTCGGCCAACATGTGAAGATTTTACACACACGGCCCGCATGCCTCATACATTTTTAAATAGATGTGTGTAAGTGCAGTGACAAAAATTGAGAGGCACCACACAGACCCTGCAACCCAAAACACACACACACACACACATTGCAGTACTGCTTCACCCTTTGCTAATTATATTATACTAATAATCTCTCCACATGCTTTTTGCTTTTGCATGCTTGGGCTGTGTGGTTATTTAAAAAAATATATTATAAATGAAATTCTTCTGAGCAATATCATGTTTGTGTTATTAATGTCATACAATTTGGTTTCTTGGTAACATGACAAACTGCTTTTTTTTTTTACTTTAAGAGAAACAAATAGAGAGGCTGGTGATAGGAAAGGTTACAGCTGCTATAATAATAATATAATAATGTCGCAAACTTAGTGTCTTAGTGATTAGCATGTTTGCCTCACACCTCCTTCGTGGTTGGGGGTTCGAATCCCTCCTCCACCCTGTGTGTGTGTGTGTGTGTGTGTGTGTGTGTGTGTGTGTGTGTGCGCGTGCGTGATTGTGCCCTGTGTTGGGCTGGCCCCCCTGTCCAGGTGGTCCCCCAGCTCATGCCCTGAGTCCCCTGGGATATGCTCCAGACTCCCCCGTGACCCTGTGTAGGATAAGCAGTATGGAAAATCGATTGATGGATGAATTACAGGGAGTAACTTGTTTCACGGTTCCACAACATTAAATGTAACTTTAAGCAGATAAAAATCAAGATGTGTCATTCATTTATAAATTAAAAACTGGATTCATTGGCAAATTGCTGTGGTATAAGAGGAATAATGAGCTATTATAGGAAAATAAAATCTTCAACCTCAGGCAGGAAACAGTAACTCTGCTTCATCACACTTCCCTATTGTGTATTATTTTCCTGTAACGGTACACCCTCAAGTGTTTTATTTTTTTTACTAGTCTAATACAGTCTAAGAGATGCATTCCCCTTAAATGGATTTATAAATCTTACTCTGCATATTTCCTCTTTTTATTTCCAAACAAAGCTTTTTACAGGGGCTTTTTGGTCTCGAATGAACCGCCAACCTTTGTTATTTAGTTTGTTTATGGTCTGTTTATTGTTTAGATGCTTCTCAATTCATCCGACTGAATGGCTGCTTGTGATGGATATTTTTATTCTCATCCCAGTGCGACTGTAAGGAGCGCAGCGAGGGCAAAAACCCCCCTCTCATATTCTGCTCCATCGTCTATAAATACACACACACACACAGACACACACACACAGACACACACACACACACACCTCTACTAGGGAGCTTTGAAGTCAGCTCCTGTGCCTTCTCTCCCTCCTCCCCATCGAGTGGCAGGCAGCAGACAGGAAGTCATGCAGTCCTCACTGCTTCCGGGAGTGTGTAGCGAACAGGAACGCAGTGTGCATGTCATGTGGACGCACACCAGGTGTGGACCGATATTACATTTCTGCGGCACAATAATTGCATTACCATTTATCATGGTTTACAATTAAATACAAAAGGTTTGTCTATGCTGCTTTCAGAATAAGGTTTATATGTTATTTATAATTATAAAAATGTAGTTCAAGTTAAAATAAGCCTTATATGTAAAGAATAAAACAGCTGGGGGTGTGCTGTTATAGGAAAATAGTCAACAACAGGGTGGAGTAATGCGACCTGACATGGTGCTGAGTCACCTTCTAGTGGATTATTTTTCTTCCCTGAAATTTAATTCCTTTTATACGACAGCACTTTGCCACTGACTGCTATTTTTAATTTATTATTGAATGCTGTGTCATACTTTTTATCTGTTTATAGTTACATTTAATGTAGTGTAATGTCCATGAAACAAGTTAGTTTCTGTTATCACTTACGTTATAGCAGCTGTAAGCAGTTGTTCCCTCGCCAGCCTGTCTTGTTTTTCTCTCTCTTGTAGTTAATAAGACTAATAAAACACAGCTTGTCATGTTCCTTAGAATTCAGAAAGTGCAAAATTGTCTGTCCTGAAAGCTTTCCTGTGCAAGAAAACTGACCGTTACAAATTACTGACACTGGTTCCAGACTGAACAAGACATGTCCTGTGACTTCATCACAACACACATTCAGCCCAAGCCCTCTTCAAGTCACGTGTGTCAAACATGAGTACAGCTGTGGCGCAGGTGGTAGAGTGGGTTGTCCACTATTTGTAGGGTTGGCGGTTCGATTCCCAGCCACATGGAGCCACATTCTCCACATGCCAAAGTGTCCTTCAGCAATACACTGAACCCCAAGTTGCTCCCAATGGCAGGCTAGCGCCTTACATGGCAGCTCTGCAGTTATTGTTGTGAGTGGGTGAATGAGAAACAGTGTAAAGGGCTTTGTAGAACTGCTACGTTTACCATTTACCAAACCATTAACCAGGTCTCATTTACCATCAAACATCACTGTGAAAGACCGTGCAAAACAATTTCATGCACTTGCAATTTCACCAATTCGAGTAGCTTTCCACAAAATAAAGCACACAAAAACAGCTAAATTAAGCATTTTTGGCCGCAACAGTCACGAAAAAAACTCTTCGCAATTGTGTACTGACTGGGTAAATATTAATTATTAAATAAATAATAACTGTTCAATAAACGTCTTCTGACAGAAAGCTTCAGCATATCGATGATTCTTTGTTTGTTTATTATTTGGCATAGATTATGCAGATCATCCTCTATACTTCTCCCACTGAATAAGTTGTTCCTATAGAAACTAGGGATGTCACGATACCAAAAATCTAGTAGTCGGTACCAGAAATACCAAAAATTAATTAAAAACTCTCCTGGAGGACGTCCTCCTCTGGCTGATAGTGACGGGGGAGGGTTATTTTAGTTATCAAACACTGTCTGACAATGAGTGGAGGTGAACTCCTAAACGCACACACACAGACGCACGCACGCGCACACACACACACACACACACACACACACACCCCTCTTATATTCTGAATGCAAGCATTAGTTTAAATTCACTGATATGGTGGCAGGCCAAAAAGATTTATTAAAAGCATGAACATTTGAATAATTATTAGTGAATTAGGCTACGTTTAGCTGACAGGACACGGACTGAATGGCGATGCATGGTGGCTCATTAGGAGGTAGTTTATAACATTGCAATGCGTTAGCGTAATTAACAAATAACTGGCTATCACAAACATTACATGGAGCATAACGTTAGCTGGTTTCACGGCCAAAATGCAGCTGCCTCAAACAAACATAATATAGGAACATCTTTCAGGTGCTTCGCCAAATTCCAGGTGTTTCCTCGCTTTGTTTGAAATGAATGATAGCATCGGTTGCACACCGGAAACCGATTCTAGCTTTCCTCTCTTTTCCTCTCAATGAGTCAGGGTGGAGCTAAACTAAGCTAATCTTCTGTAGTTTTCTCCCATGTGATTGTAGGCGATCTTCTTCTTCTTCACCACTTGTGGGCCGACTAAAACACTTGGTGTATTTGCTGCCCCCATCAGGTCCGGAAGAATCGCAACCTCGGTACCTTCATTATAAACGTTTCCAATACTAGTGCAGAAAAACAAGAACCGCCACGTTTTAAGAATGTTGGTACCGACTTGGTACCGAAGTATCGGTTCTCGTGACATCCATAATAGAAACGATGACATATCGATAAATAGCCGTGTTTTGAATTACAGGTGAAACTACTTTCAGTTACTGTAATTGAGAATTCAACAGCCGAGTGGTATGAAATAATGAAAAAGCATATTTGGAATATAGTCAACAAATATCACCCTCCATCTGTTTAAGCAATTATATTCAAAACTTAAAGCATAATCACACCTAATATTACTTAATTAGTATGAGATATATGAAACAATACTTTCTTTCCATCATTTAATATTTAATAATGCAAAAGATTTAATTAGACATGTTGATTAGTCCTGGAGTTGTTTCTAGTCATGTTGCCAAGTAATGCTATTTTCTCTCTTTTTATGAAAATAGGTATCACCCACTATTTTGTCATTGGTTCTCTCTCTCTCTCTCTCTCTCTCTCTCTCTCTCTCTCTCACACCGTCCATCAGCTCGGTTTCAATCCTCATCCTCAACATCCCTCCAGCCAGAGACATAAAAAAGAGCTTTTTTCTCAGTTACTCTATTTTTAGCCTTCGCCGCGGGCAAAAGCCAAAAAGGATTTTTAGGTTTTCCAGAAAAGCTCTCATTTACTTTTTGTTTATTCCATCCTTTTCATCTGGAAACATTTGCCCGCTGATGGTTTTTACTATTGTGATCACCGAAATTGTTGTTCCGCCCCTTGTTAAGGGATTCGCACATCATTATGGCAGCTCTCGAAAGTATAATAAACTATATAATGAGTGTACTGCCTATGTTTAGGATAACATCACATCTCCACTGTGTGTGTGTGTGTGTGTGTGTGTGTGAGAGAGAGAGAGAGATTAGCTGGTTCCTTGTGTCTGTACTGTTCTCTCTTTTAAATCTGCAGTTCAGAGCACAGCAACAGTCGTCCATGTACACACATTATGTACTTTTTACTGACGTCTCACAGTATAATGCTAAAACTTTTTACACAAAATGTATAACTTTTATAAATTTCAAGAACAGGTCATGCCTTTTTTTTTGTACTGATTATTTCACAGCACTAATACGTTAGACTCCTTCCATAAACGGTCAGTTAAAGTCTCTTTACAGAAAATGTCACCATAATGAGTATATTTTCTTTGTCACATAACAACATTTTCATGCAATATGTTTATTATTCACCTTCGATTTTGTGGAGCATCCGCCATACGTGCCCCTGCGGATGAGCTGTTACTATAGAAACGGTAACATATTAAAACACACGCATAATGCCTTCTGACCAATCAGATTCAAGAATCCAACAGTGCTGTAGTATAATAGTGCCCAGGGTTTAGTAATATAGTGATCTGAGACCTAGCCAAGGAAGTACCTAAATATCAGACCTAAGTGTGTATGATCTTTTTTGATCTCCATGCTCGCAGTTTCTTACTGTTTGACATGTCTCAGCAGGCTTCCTCCAGGCTGTTCATGTTTGGTATGCAGTGATTTTGTTGATTTTTTTTTTTGTTGTTGTTGTTGATATTTTGTTCTCTGGGAAGATGCTATCTGCCTCCCGCAAGTCAGCTCTGAATCTGAAGTGAGCCACTTGACTTGCAAATGCTGAGGGAGGTGAGTGACACGTAGCACATGGCCATCCGACCAGGATTAATGATGCCACACACAAGCATTAAATTTATCGGGGCACTATTTCTCTAGAGGGATGTGTCAGCCATCCTTTTTTCGTGTGTGTAATCAAGCAAAGCCAGAAAGCAGCCCTCGCATTTATATGTGATGGAATTTAATGGAACAGCCTCGCCATTCATACAACACCAGGTATCATAAAGGTCTCATCTAAGGTTTTATTTGGTTTTGCCAAAAAAGTGGTTCGGATAAAAACGTCCTTGGCAGTAATATCACGACCATAGTTAGGTTTCCTGCTTTTTCATTTATAATTTTAGCGGAAATGTAGTGAATCAGCTAAGAAATGTTTGGTGTCTGAAGTTTGCTAATGTAGTGATGTAGGTAAAGTGCATGACTACATCGTAACACACATCACAAAACAAAGCATGATCATGGCTAGGGATGAAACGGTTACCGGATTCACGATAAACCACATTAAAATTCCCAGACGGTTAGTTTTAACTTGTCACTCTTAATTATCATTAAAACCGTGCGCGATTATTGCGATTTGTAAAACTCTTGGTAAATGGTGTCCATACACACCTAGCATGAGTCTGACACAGGCGCAGCCTGCAACATTGTATTTTGAGTGTGAAAACGGATGCTACAGTTAAAAACGCAGAATGAGTCAGAGTTGCAGCACAGATCAGCAGTAGTCAGATTCCATTTCTCACGTGACGAGACTGAAGGCGAGCTGATGACGGAGAGTGAAACGGGCTGACTGACAGGGAGAGTGAGGCAAGCTGACTGACAAGGAGTGTGAAGCGAGCTGACTGACAGGGAGAGTGAGGCGAGCTGACTGACAGGGAGAGTGAAGCGGGCTGACTGACAGGGAGAGTGAAGCGAGCTGATGACAGGGAGAGTGAAGTGAGCTGACTGACAGGGAGAGTGAAGCGAGCTGATGACTGACAGGAGGAGTCAAGGCGAGCTGACTGACAGGGAGAGTGAGGCAAGCTGACTGACAGGGAGAGTGAAGCGGGCTGACTGACAAGGAGAGTGAAGCCTGCCGACTGACAAGGAGAGTGAAGCTAGCTGACTGACAGGGGGAGTGAGGCGAGCTGATGACCGGGAGAGTGAAGCGAGCTGACTGACAAGGAGAGTGAAGCGAGCTGACTGACAGGGAGAGTGAGGCGAGCTGATGACAGGGAGAGTGAAGCGAGATGACTGACAGGGAGAGTGAAGCGAGCTGATGACAGGGAGAGTGAAGGCGAGGTGACTGATGAGACGGTGGCAGAGGATTTGGTTTGATATAAGAGAGTTTGTCATTGTACTGTTTTGTTGTTGTTGTGTTTTTCATTAAGAATAATAATGAACCCACCATTCAAGCAACTGTCGCACAGAATTGACGCTAATTCAATCGAACATGAGTACAGCTGAAAGATCTCATGTACCAACAAACATCACTGCGAAAGGCTGTTCAAAACAATTTCGTGCAACTGCATTTTCGCCAATTCAATTTAAAAAAGCACAAAAAACTCAGCATCTCAAATGTTCAAAAAAGCCACAGCAAAATCAAGCATTTTTGGCCAAAACGATGACAAAAAACCTTAGAAGTCCTGTATGGACCGTGCAGTATTCTCTTACCTCTAACACGAACCCTAGCAACCTTTGGCCACTAAGCAAGTCTGATCTGATCGACTGCATCTGGTGGATTGAATTACCAGATGTCTGACTGAATGTTTGTTTAACAAAGATGATACTCATAAAACTCTCTCATGATGGAATTTATCTCAATATCAATATTCACATGCTATCATCCCGCACAAGTCCTCGCTGCCTGAGAATATTGCTATAGATGTGATTCATCTCACTGAGGAAGAGGACAAGGCATTGCAAATTCACAAAATCTCTCCACAGCGAACCTGGCTTTCCAGGCATGACCCTATCCGAGTCCCTGCTTTTGCAGTTTTCTTAACTTTAAATACCCGAATGGAATAACGAAATGCCGTCTGCGAACCCACTACGCACTGGCGAATTTGAGTGCTAATCTAAATGGACTTCTGCCATGCACATGACACTGACTCCTTTCGGCGCTTGCTCGCCGTTCACCCTTCTTCTCTCAGAAAAGGGTGAGATTGAGGTTAAAACCGGAATTGCTGAGTTGAGAATGCTCGGGTCGCTAATGCGCACGCATGCTGAATGGTCTGAAGGTGGAGTTGGAGAAGTAGCTCAGATTGCCTGTGTGATTAAATCGCCGCAGGCACTGGAAACCCTCCCCATACGTTAAACTTCTCTTTAAAGGTTAATATAAGCAGCATGTCCAAGGGTAACTACATGGGCAGTGCATCGCAGCAACAGTGCTTCGGTTTTCTACATCGTCACTATGTATTTACCAAGAGGTATATATTTGATACTTAAGGATTTGCCGAGAATCAGTCACTTGTTACTTATACCAATTAGTAACAATGTAGTTATAAAACCACGGACACCTGTTGATTACTCAGCAAATTGTATCGTAATGTTAATATCTTGTATCATTGTATCTCCCAGCTATAGAGCTGGGGTGGAGCTAATGTTTAGCTCAGTTAGCTAATTTGAGCATGTAGAAAGGTTTACCAGGCTCCCGCAATAATAGAGGTACCACACACACACTCTCAGAACAGCTGAAGGGTTTCATGTGGAGCAGCGGGGTCGCAATTGACAAGAAGCACTACAGCAATAGCTATAAGAGAGAGAGAGAAAGAGAGAGAGAGAGCAAGAGAGAGAGAGAGTGAGAGAGGTGGGTGAATAAACAATGGCTCACTGTGATCGCTTTGTACTTTTTTAACCAACACAGTGTCATATTTGCACAAAACCAATTGTATAAAACCATCTCTCTCTCTCTCCATCTCTCTCTCTATCTCTCTCTCTTGCTCGCTCTTGTTCTCTCTTTCTCTCTCTGCTTTGGTGTAAATGAAAGAAAGACAGAGGGAGGTGAAGGGAAAACAATAATGGTGGGAGTGATGGGCATGGAGATACGGAGACTGAAAGACATGAGAGATGGAGGAGGAGAGCGAGGACACGAAAGGAAGATTGAGAGAAGGAGAAAGAGCTAGTGAGAGGCGTGTGAGATCTAAATCTATAGGACAATCTCTTTGTTTCTCCCTTTCTCATTTTCACTGTTTTTTTCCTTTCATTTCCCCCCCTTTTCTCATGTTTTCTCTTTTTTCCTTCACTCTTTTTGTTTTTCTGTCTATCCCTCTTTTTCTTTTTGTCTCTAAAAATTTTCTATCATACCAGCTCCCATGTCTTTGTCTGTTTATGTGAGTCAGTGTGATGTTTGTGCGACTCTGTTTCATGTTTGTGTGACAGCGACAGGCTCCGCCCACTGAATCAGAGACATTTACTCCAACTGAGCTGCAAGTATGTGAAAGACAGCGAGAAGATAGAGGGGGGAAAGTGAAACTGAGAGACAGAGACCAGAATGGGAGCTTGAGATTTGGAGAGAGGGGGGAAAAAGGAGAAAGTCTACAAGGAGGAGGGCGAGAGAGAGAGAGAGAGTGAGTGGACGAGTGTGTGAGTGCTGAAGAATGAGGCAGTGGGAGACTGGGTCAGGGGTTCAGACCGGATGGACAAAAGGCCCAGTGTTATCAGCTTCAGCAGATCAGCCCCCAGAATGCCACAGCTGGTTCACATTTCCATACACACACACACACACACACACACACACACACACACACACACACACACACATTAAACTTGCCTTAGACATTTACTTGGACACAAACCATATTTTAGGAACTTTTAGCTGTACCTCGAGCTACCGAGACAAATGAGGAGCTGTAAAAATCTTCATCTGGGTGCACACACACACACACACATTCATGCACACACCATTATGATTTATGGAGCAACATGTATGTTATAGGATGTAAATTAAAGTCAAGATGCACTTCTTTGTCTGTGAGCATTGGGGAACAACGTCTGTAAGCGATCAGCCCCTCACAATGTTGTGGTAGAGGTGTAACTGTGCCTGAAATTTTGATCTGGTTCACAGCACCAAGTTTCAAAACCCCCCGAAAAATGACAGCTCTATTGATCTGGTACCAAATTTCCTTCAGCGCTCATCATGTAGGCATGCTAGGCTTTTGATGTTGCGTTCACTTATGTTATCCATACATATGCTCGCGTTCAAGCGAAGTTGGGATTGAAACCCACAAGGTTGGCCTGCCTGCCCTCCTGTATGCCCCCTTGGGTCTTGTTATCCTCCACACTTACTCACTCATGCACTTGCTCACACAAGATTGCGCAATTCTCCCTAAGCTCTTCAGAGAGAAAAGAGTTGTGAGGAGGTGCTTTATTCCTCTTTTTCACTGGCTCCGCATTGCACTTGCTGTGATTTACACGGTGGCCTCTGGTGTGGGTTGATGGTGCCCTTTGCAAAACAGAGTGATCTTTTGTTGCCAAATGCTATTGATTTATCTTTGGTCGTTTAGCGAGTGGTTTTGTTTTTTTTCCACTGTTGTTTTCTGTGTACTGAAACAGAGGGAGGGGGAGATGGTGCCCGCTTGGGAAGCCACGCGCTGCTCAAGGGTGATGGTCTTCAGAGTTGCCAGGAAAGGGACGTGGTTGTCTCCCAAGTATGCTATGGATGTTCAACCCAGTTAGTTTCTTGAGGGTGTGTCATGACTGCTACTAAAGTGGCCACATGACATTCAGATTTTTGAGAGAAGGTGGTCAACAATATATCATGATCCATGTTAGTTTCAAATCCTTGTATTGTTCCTAATTCTGCTGCTTTAACCACTTTAACATTTACACTTAATATCCGTCCACAGGGCCGTCACTTTATCCCAGTCAGGGTTGTGGTAGATTCCAGGAACACTGGGCATGATACTGGGATACCAGTCCATTCCAGTGCGCAAGCACATTCACACCTAGGGGCAAGTTACCATAACCAGTTCACCTACCAGCACGTTTTGGGGAGGTTGGAGGAAACCCGAGAATCTGGAGGAAACCCATGTGGACATGAGGAGACTGTGTGATATTTCACACAGACAGTAAACAGAACTCAGAATAGAGCTATGGACACTGGACCTGCTGCATCAGTATGTCGCCCCAAATCCATTTCATTTTACTTTGTCAAGGAAAATCTTAGATTGACATTTATTCATTTAGCAGACGCTTTTATCCAAAGCAGTGCATGAATGAGGAAATACAGGCAAAGCGATATAGCAATGCAAGTAATGCTACCGTGCAAGATTTTTAATTGAGTTCTAAAGGAGCAAAGGGGTGTATGCAGATTTTTATTCATTTATTTATTTATTTGTTTATTTTTTTAAGAGGGGGACCAAGGCATCAGTTAGGGGTTAGTTAAGTGTTCACGGAAGAGCTGGGCGTTTAGCTGTGTTTTGAAGATAGTGACAGATCCTGCTGTCCGGATTGAGGTTGGACAGCAGAGGGAGGGTCAGTTTGAAGGTTTTGGAAATGGACCTCATGCCTCGCTGAGTAGGCACTGCCAGGCGTCAGTCTTTAAATGATCGCAGGTTGCATAAGGGAAAATAAACATCTTCATTTTCTATACAGCAAGTTCTAGGCAAGACTGTTTCCTCTGTATTCCACATGTACAGGGCTATGATTTAAACATACACTGTGTCTAATGCTAAAGTGATCACTGTACATGTCCCTTGGTAGCCACATCAGGCTTGTAGCTACATTTTAAAACGAATGAAGCAAAAATAATCATCTCATCGCTGTCACCAACTATAATAATCAGCTTACCTGGAGTCTCCTCTCTCTCTCTCTCTCTCTCTCTCTCTCTCTCTCTCACACACTCACACACACAAACACTCACTCCCCTGAGACAGCGGATCTGATCAGGCCATATGGAGCAGACGGTGTCTTACTGAGTGCCGCTGACGACAGCTGAACAGATCAGGCTGTTAGCGGTGCTGCAGGCTTCATTTCTTCACCGGGTCCTTCAAAAAAAAAAAACCTGCCTCACTTTTTCTTTCTCTCTTCAGAAAGAAAGAGTTTTCTCCTCCACAGTCAAACAGATGGAAAGAGACAGCACTTGCGTCACATGTTTACCAAGCAAATAAACTTATCCACTGACAGCCCCATTCTAAACTTAACAATCGGGTCCTTTCAAGCGGCGCCACGTAACGCCACTCAGCTACCATCCCTGAGTGTTTTTTAAAAATATTTTTTGTATTATTTTTGGAGTGCTGCCTGCATACATTTCAAACGCGCCAAGAGGCTTTTATTTTTAATTCATTGAGGAGTTGACTACGGGAATTGTAACGGCTGTGCTTCAGAGAAACTTCGCTTTGAATTCATCCTCTCTCAGCGAGTTCAGAGCTGTGCCAAAATAACAAGAAGAGAGCGAGAGAGACAGACAGAGGGAATAAAAGTCCAAGTACAAGACGGCTTGGTTGTGTTGTTTTTTTCTTTTCTTTTCTTTTCCTCATAAACACAGCTGGTTAACCACTTTAAATTTCTCGTGTTCCTTTTTCCATGAAAAAGGCAGGCGTCCCAGGGAGGGCTGGCCTCAGAGAGGTGATCAAAAGAGCAGTACTGTTTTATGCTGTTGTTGTTTTTTTAGATTTTTAGAAAAGAATTAGGCCTTTTTAAGGTATTCACAATCTTGATTAAATCAGCTCACGGTGTGAATCTGAAAAGAAAATAAAACACTGAAATTACGGCAGCTGGCAAAGCTGTCTCACTAATAAAGATCCAGCCATTAAAAGAAGACTGATGGAAGGCAGCCTGATGTTCTCACTTCGATTAGGAAAAGTTAATTGTTGTATTTGTGTGTGTGTGTGTGTGTGTGTGTGTGTGTGTGTGTGTGTGTGTGTGTGTATGGAGATTTGGAAAGAGTGCAATCCTAAATCTCAGAGGTGGGCCGTGTGACCTCACAGGCTAACAGCTGAGCTAACAGCACAGTTACTAATTGTAGGTCACGCAGTAGTGCATGGATCAGTTCCCAGCCGTTCTCGCTGCTTGGCTGATTGTTACAGTAATGAAAAATTGATCAGTGTGTAATCAGGCTGTGTTGCCCCTGGGGGGGAAAACAGGAGCCACATCCCCTTTTGCTTGATGGGATGATTGATCGGTCCAGTTGGCTTGAATGCTTTCTCTCTCTCTCACACACTCTCTCTCTCTGTCTCTCTCTCTCTCTCTCTCTCTCTCACTGTGTGCCTTTCCTCTACTGCTTCTGGCAGAGGGCAGGATAAAATGCACTCCCCTTGTCTCTTCTCTCTTTATTTGGTGGTTATTGTTTCAGGGACGCTAGTCAATTGAGCGTAGCCAACAGACAGGGATGGTACAACAATAAACTCGCAGTGCACCACTCTCTGCTTCTTGTACCTGTTCTTTTTATAACCCTGCTGAAAACCCTGGCTTGGCCTGACTGAGTCTTTGGCGTGTGGCTGCTCAGCTGAGCTTTAATGTGAGGGGCTGTCAGATCACTTCAGATACTAGGAGCTGATGTCTGTTCTCTCAGTTTGTGCCCCACTCGCCTCATCAGTCCCTATAGCATGTGAGAGGGCTAGTTTCACAGCACAACAAGGCAACGCTGCTTTCTTAAGTGGTTACAAGCTCTGCAATAATGCAGAGAATTAGCGGCCCACCGTGGAGGGTGTGTAGGTGGTTGGGTGTTTAAGATTGTTAATAGGGATTTTAAGCAACAGCCACTGATGGAACGGCCGCTACATTCTGACGTTGTATTGCGCGTGCACAACTTTAACTTCTACTTTGTAACATTCTACTGTAACCGTCTACTATGAGAGAATAGCTGGTTTGCTGTAGTCGTTACAGCATGATAGATTAGGTAAGTGAATGTTTTGTTTTATGGTATGACATTGTAATTGCATCAGTATATGATTGTACCATTAGCCTTTTTTTTAAATCTGTGTTGATGTGTTTTAAACTTAAAGCACACCTATTATTGTTTTGAAACGTGGCTAATTTTGTTTTAGGCAATCTATTGTACAATAGGCTTACATGCATCCAAGCTCAAAAAAAACTTTAATATGCTCATAATTTAAATTGCAGTATTACAGTTACCCCCCCCCCCCCCCCCCCCCCAAAAAAAAAAAAAAAGGGGGGACAGTTTCAAAAAGGAAACACCCACTACTATAACGAGTTCTAGCTCCTTCTGTTAGCGAGCAGTGGATGAAGACCAGAGGCGGGGCTTTTTGTTACAAATCTATGTAGGTTAATACAGGAAGTAAGTCTGGAATTACTAACGACTCGTTTCAGCTGTTCAGAATCACTTCCTTCTTTTGGGAGTCAATAACTCTTTGTCCTGTGCTTTGATTATTGAAATTTTACAGACTTTTTGCATTCACAAACAGCTCTATAACACATTAGATGAAAGGTAATATTTGAGAAGCCATAATAGGTGCACTTTAAGCTAATTTGAATGATTTTTCCATTTATACAAATATATGTCTACTGTTGGCAACAACACCTCAGGTAGCATTTGAGATCAGAGATGATGTGAAGCGAACAATGTAAGTGTTGCCTGAACATCTTCCTCAAAATCCCTGTTCAGTTTATTACAACGCTATTAAAAGTCATTTAGACATGCGTCTTTCGTCATGTAATTTACACAGTAAATCTAGGTTTTTCGACTTATTGGCATCATACAAGAGTAAAAACTCTACTTCTGGCAATAGATTATTATTTAATGCAAAAAGCAATCCTTCTCTTGCTTTTTTTAAATGACATTTTTTCTATAAACGACTGAATGCCGCGCTGCACCGTCTTGTTTAGGGTTGCTTAGTGATTTTTATATTCTCGGCTAAGGCGGTGTAACAGCATACTTCCAGTTACCGTCGCCGTTCCATTCACAGCTGCTGCTTAAAGTCCCTAAAGCTTTAACAAGAATGAACACAGGTGCTTATTCTGCCAATTTTCACCTGTGCTTTCTTGTCTTTTCTGTTCTTTTATTGATTTGTACTCACTTACTTATACTCACTTTCTGCTATTGATGGTCCAACAAGAATACCATAAAGATTGGCATTTCACAAAACTAGTGGATAATCTTGAACATAAGACCTGCTGCAGTAATATTAAAGACTGTCCTGTGCTCATCCCATTCTTATTTGCAATAAGCGGTAGTATAGTAATGGTTTTAAATACACCCAGAAAAGGATGAGTTCCCATTCTGAATCTGATTCCTCTCAAGGTTTCTTCCCCATGTCATGCCAGGGAGTTTTTTTCTCACCATTATTGCCTCTCGATTGTTTATTAGTGATCGAAATCTGCATCTGGATTTCCAAAAAACTGCTTTGTGACAATATATAATGTCTTGCTAAAGTGCAATACAAGTCAGATTGATTTGAATTTTGTCATTTGCCAAACCAAAACTGTGGACAACTTTCTTCAAATGGGAGATTTTATAGATATGTCAAACAGAAGATAATGTTTTTCAACATTTCTAAAGTGTCTCTGCTCATAACTGAGCATAAAGGCCATGTGAAATCCATCAAATGAAAGGTCTGATCTTGAAGATTCTGCCTAGCTGTTCTCTAAAAAAAAAAAAAAAAAAGCCCCAGATAAGCAGCAGCTTTCTTCCAGAGCCTTGCTGTGCAGGAATGCAGTATCGTAAAGCAAAATGAGCCTGGTGGAGCTCTGCCAGCTGCTCTGACCTCTGACCGCTCAGCCAGTGCAGGCAGTAAGGAGGCACTTTTACGGGGAAACAGATACAGAAGGGTAGTTGGGAGATTTTTTATAGAGCTGGTAAACAGCCCGACTGCTGCGATGGCTGTATTTGGGCTCATTCTGCCCTCATGAGCCACCCACACAGCCCCAGTTTCAACAATAGCCTCATGTGTATGAGGTTGTTTATGGAGAAGTGGCATACAAATGCAGCCACTGTCCCCTCAACCCCTTGTTTTGGCCGTTGGGGAATATATTACAGTCTGAACACGCAATCCATGACTCTTCCCTACAGGAAATTGATCATGGTCCTGTGGGTAAAGTGCCAATGGGCAGTGCTGCCAAGACCCTGGCACTACCACACATGAGCACTGGGGTCATGATGCCTCTGACACACTTCTTCCATTCCACAATTCCTGCCTTGTGCAGTCCGGGACAGAGTCAGCAAGAACGACATCAGCCTTTTGGAGTTCAGAAAGCATAGCATAGCAAAGCCACGAGAAGGTGTTTCTTTTTCCACCTTCTCATGGCTCTGAGATGAGAACCAAAAGGGGCCGGTTGTTTTTCTAGGCTGATTCAGAGAAAAGGTGAGGACTCCTAGCCTCAAACCTGGCCATCTGTTTTCTGTCTTCAACACTTGTCTTTCTCTTTCAGTGCTTCTGCTTGGCCTAGCCGTGAACCCATGCTCCTTTTTTGTACATGCCTGTTTCCGCATTCTCTCCCAAGCTCCATCTCAACTCGAATGTGATTATAGCCTCCCACACCCGCTGACCACAACCCTGTCGTGTAATTACAGCAGCAGAGAAGTAAGCGAGAGGAAGAAAAAACACTTCCACGGTCTTAATTCCCCTTCACTTCAGCAAGTCTGCTACTTGTCTGAGGTGTGGTAGGGTTCAGCCGAGGCAGGAGACGTTTGTAGAAACAATGCGCCAATAAGCTAAATACTGCTGATTAAATAGGCAAAGCAATTTCTGTTATAATTTTTTAAAGAAAAAGAACAATTTAAGAGCAACATTCAAGCGCAATGTCTCTATTAAGACACAGCAGGTGGAAATTAAGATTTTTTCTGATTTTTAGATAAATTGCACCTGTAACATGCTTAAATTCTTACACCCGTCAACCATTTTCAACAATTCAGAAATGATATTCCAACAAATTGCTGTAAAAGTCATACCCAGTGAGAAATAAATGTCATCCACTGTTAAATATGCAAGTTTAGACTTATTTAATTAGATGAAGCAACATTTGCATAAATTAATGTGAATTTTTGAAAACTTCAATTATCCTTCCATCCATCTATATTCTGTACTGGCTATCCTCCACAGGGTTGCAGGGAAATTTGTATTTGTATACATTATTTATTTATTTATTAACAAATTGACACACACACTTGCAAGTGAGACCTAATTCCAGCCTGCTGAAGGTTAAGGATCTTGCTCAAATGCCAGGCAGTAGCTTTTTAACAGCTGTGTTAGTGCTGCCCCCGTTTTTTCCCCTGCCAAATCAATAACAGGAATGTAAAAAAAAAGTGATTGTGAAGTGTGACATGGTCTTAAAGACATTCCTGTCTCTTCAATACACCTGATTGCTAGGGAGTCTTGTCCATGTCTTTTTGTTCTCCTTTCTTTTCATGGATGCGAACAGTTTTTGACGTGACACAGCTCCAGCGTACAGTGACACACTGCCTGTGACAGTGCTGTTAAGCTGGTACGTATGCTAAACAGATGCATAGCACAGCGATGCTAATGGAATCTCTTCCCCAACGCTTCACATTCGCCTGTCAATAATAGTGAGAGACATTGTAATTGTGTGTCAAGAATAATTAGAGCAGTATAGCTTTCCTGAACATCCTAGCTAAATCGATCAGCTTGCCAGGTTTCCCAATTAGGCGTTACCCACAGATTTCCAGTCTCCCATCTCCCGAGATTTGCATAATTCTAATAATTTTGCTGATTCAGCTCCAAGGTCTATTGGGGCTGGGTAAGAAAATATCGATTCTCCGATTTTAATCGCTCTTCAATTTAACGAAACAATATCGATACGGGAAATCTCTCAATCAATTCATAATGCGCATGTTTCATGTTCTGAGTTTTGAAAATGGTTTTATTTCTTAAACATGTTTTAAGTTGTTAATGAATTTCAATTTCACACAACATTTACAATGTTTTTTGTACGGTAATGTGCATTGTATGCACATATTTATGATTTCTTGTTACAATGTTTGTTACAGTAATGTGCATTGTATGCACATATTTATGATTTCTTGTTACAATGTTTGTTACTCAAAGGAAAAGAAAAAAGTAATTAAACATAATTGTGTAGCCCTATTGTTAAAGTAAATATGTATTTCAGTAATATAGCTAAGTAGGAGGGTTTAACTTACCAGCATTTATATTAAAACATGGATTCCATGTCTACAAAACTAACATTTTAAATGAAATATTGCAAACGAATTGATATCAAATCAAATCGTCAAATTAGTCGCAATACCCAGCCATAGAATCTGTGCTTTGCGTCGAATCAATTTGAGGTTTCTTCAGAATGGGGTAATCTGCCAGTCTTTATGCTTTCCCTTTAAAACACTCTCAGCTCTGTCCAGAAGGCTGACAATCTCATCTCTTCTGAGTGTCTGGTACTCTTGGATTGAGGCCAGATCTTGATGTCACTCTTTTCCAAGTAGTGATGTGTCTGAACAGGTCTGGAATTAAACAAAGCTTAACTGTATCAAGTCCTGCCTGAACTGAAACAGGAGGTCAAACTGTCTCAAAGCATATTGATGACCTTTAGCCCCAAAGCACTGGGAGATATCCGGCTCTGAAATCTGAACAGCTTCGGTCTCCCTACGCAAGTCCCTTCCAGGAGGCATGCCCTTATGATGACCTGTCAAAATGTGTCTGTGGGTCAGGCTGGCAAAAGTGACAGAGTGTCTCAGTTTGTAATGCACTTTCCATTGGAAAACATTTATATCTCAGTGGCAATCTCTTTGGAGCCTCCTGAGGAGAGGCAGATTGAGAGAGATTCTCAGGTTGGAGGTAATCCTTGCTGATGGCTGATGGAGATTGAGCCCAAAATACATTTTTATTGGTGTGTATAATCGCTTGTCCTCCATCTTGTCCACTTCAGCCATCAGCAAGCAGAACTTCAAATCTGAGGATCCGAATGAGCCTGATTCTCAGGTCTGAAGCTCTGCTGCACCAAATAAGATGGAGGACGACTGCAATAAAATGTCCTTTTGGTCTTGCAAAGCTTACTACTTGCTAGTGTTTACATTTGATCTTTGGCAGATCAAAAATTTGACTCCTGACGATGCTACAGTTGGCTGGGAGTCGAAGAAGGAATCATTTGTCTTGCTCTCTTCACTGTAAAAAAAAAAAAATCACTGACTTTACTTATCAAATATGTACATTAGTTCCACTTGAATGTACTGAGTTGTATTAACACAGGTTGTTTCCGTACAGCCAACAAGATTTGATCATGTATATTCAAAGCACTGGAATAAAATTGTGCTTTAACGCGGGACCCTGGTGCTCTGAGGCAGCCGTGTTACCCACTGCCCACATGCAGCACATTATTTAATCGTATTAATTTAATGTTATAGTAATTTCCTGTCATTGCCAACATCCTTGCAGGATGTTATAATGTAATTGGGTCACGTTAATCCTACATGAATTGATCACACTCAACTAGTATATTAGATAGATGTTTAAATTAAATTTAGGATACGAAATGAAATCACGTTTTGATTTTAAATCTGACCAACCACATGTTCCTTTCTTCAGTGTGGGAGCGAAGGATATTTTTCCTTCATTCCATCAGTCAGAGTGATGCTAGCCAATCACAGGCATCTGTTAGCTCATGTGTACAGATTAGGGCAGTTATGACTAAAGCCCATAACTCAGTTTCATCCTCCAACTAGGAAAAAACAGTGGAAATGGCCCCTCTACTTGGAATTCTTGCATGGGAATTCAGGAAGGTTCAGTCCAAGTTCAGAATATGATGTCATTTCAACATGGCTGGTCACACCGTATTATAATACGTAATTCACTCATTCATTTGTTCATTCATTTAACTACAGTAGCTGCTTTATCACGATGAAGCCAAAGCCTATACCGGGAACACTGGGCCCAAGGCAGGAGATTTCACACCTGTCTTACCTTTCTTTCAGTCTCCATCTATCTTCTTCTTTCCCTCTCTCTCACAGTAGACTGTGAGAGGTCTCTGTGTGTGTGCGTGAGCGTGTGTTATTCATCATCGAAATCTCTCTAGCTCTGTGGCCCATCTGCAGCCCAGCGATCCTCCATAGATCATCCCTCTGCCTCAGTAAACAAACAAAGGATGGAGCGCCTTGCAAAAAATAAGAAAGTTGATGTGGTGTTTGTCATCTCCCTAATGCATCAGTATTCACTCTCTCATGGACAGCAGGTGTTTTGTGTGTATACGTTTAGTAGTCTGTGTTGATGACTACTTAGAAGTATTGTATTGTCTGATTCGAAGAGAACAGAAGATGTGGGATTATAGACAAGCTGGCAACCCACATTTACACATGCAAATACATGTATATTCATGCAGGTCCTCAGCATGCACGCTGAGGTTTTATGTTTTTAAGTGTTTGTGTGTGTGTGTGTGTGTGTGTGTGTGTGTGTGTGTGTGTGTGTGTGTTGAAAACAAGAGATTGGAATTTTACCATGAGAAGTTTTCTGTGACTCTAAATGAAAAAAGGTTGTGTGTTGCTGGTTATATGGCTTCCTCTTACTAAAAGTGATGAGGCCATGAGAGATCGTGCGATACAGTTAATTTAATCACGTGTGGATGCTCTTAGGCACGATGCATGCTTTTGAGTCACTTACTGCATTTATAAAATGGAAGACGAAACACAATATGAAGAACAATCCAGTGTTCAATAGATAATTTAGGTTGTTATTATTAATCCATCCATTCATCCATTTTCTGTACCTTATCCTACACAGGGTAGCAGGGAGCCTGGAGTCTAACCCAGGGGATCTGGGGCACAAGGTGGGGGACACCCTGGACGGGGTGCCAATTCATCGCAGGGCACAGTCGCACACAAATTCACACACTGTGGACAATTTAGAGACGCCATTCAGCCTACAATGCATATCATTGGAATTGGGAAGGAAACCTGAGTACACAGAGGAAACCAAGGCAAAACCGAAGCACGGGGAGAACACGCAAGCTCCGCACATACAGGGCAGAGGTGGGAATTGAACCCCCAACCCTGGAGGTGCAAGGCAAATTTAGTGTTAACCACTAAGCTACCGTGCCCCACTGTTATTATTAATATTCACTATAAACAATTCTTACACAATGAAGTCTGTTAACAGTAAGCGTTGGTTGGGTTCAACAGGTGTGCGTATATCAAGGTTTTACAACAGCTTCAGCACAGCTCAGCCAATCTGATTTTAGATGCAGAACATAAGACCTGTGCATGATTAGATTTTAAAACATGCATTCCTGTGAACAGGTGTGTCTTCTGTGATGATATACTGTAATGGTTTGTTGTTGTTTTTTGTTGAAACTTATTTGTATGCAAAGTCCAAGCTGCTAAAATACACATCAGGCTGGAAAAACTGGAAAAATATTCCACTTTTGTGGTATTTATTGGTATTGTGTTGAGTGTGAATAGGCCTATTTTTGCAACTTGCTGAATGAAATTGCATTGCATTATACTGCACAGCATTGAATGAACTAAATGTACTGAATTGCCTGCTTTTCCTGTATCTTACATACATTTAATCATTGATTATATTTACAGCTTGTGCATCCTCATCATTTCAGATGGACAGATACACACTCGTGGTTACTAATTTGCTCTCTGCATTGAGACAATCTCTAGAGCTCTGAATTTGGAGTTTTAATTGGAAGCTCGTTATGACTTCATTCTAATTCACATGATCTGACACACACAGTAAGCTTTAGTTGCTAAGCAACATAACAGACAAAGATTAAGGTATACTATTGATCAAACAGTGGCTTAAGTGTAACTATTTGATTGATTTAAAACCTGACACATTGGAACAGAATTTCAAACACAGCTCAGTCAATCAGATTTAAAACCAGAGCTATTTTTTTATAATGACACACAAGACTCGTGCATACCAAATGTTTTCACGTGATTAGATTTTAAAACATTAATTTCTGTGAGCATAGGCTACCGTTCTGTGATGATATACCATAATGTTTTGTGTTTTGGGGGGGGGGCTTTTTTAAGCATAAGTGTTGAAACTTGTTTGTATTTGATGTCCAAAGTGCTAAAATAAGCATCAGGCTAGAAAAAGCGTCTTCAAATATTCCACTTTTGTGATATTTATTCGCATTGTGTTGAGTGTGAATAGACCTTTTGTCTGTCGGTTGAACCGTTAACAATGTGAGCGTGAAGAGAAAATGGCTGCTAGGCACTAAAGGCAGAACCGGAGTCGCTGATTGGCCGGGGCCAGTGAATTTGATCCTCTAGTTTGCTGCTGCGTACGGACCTTTGGTGTTCTTCATCTCGGCACGCAATTCAAAATGGCAGCGTGAGCAATGCAGCAGGAGAGATGCTGGCACCTGGAATACACACCCAGATCTGGCATCGAGATGAAAGCCAGATGTGTGTGTGTATGTGTGTTTATGCTTGTGTGTTCCAGGTGTCTCAGATTACAGCTGTGGTCTGGGAGCTGCAAGTGTGAGTGGGCACCAAAGGAAGCTGCGTGTCCTTGGTAATTGGATAGAATCAAGAGGAATTCAGACGCCTCTTTGTTTTAGCGCAGGATGTGTGAGACGCCACAGAGCACCCGGGATCTTTGGAGGATTTCTGTTCTTAGATCACTGTCTCATTGTTCTCTAGACAGTGCTGATTTGGGAAATATTCATATGACTGATTCAGCTTTATCACAAACTTTTATATCTAGGTAACAGAGCATGCCTACAAGTCAGCCATTCCGACAGAAAAGTAGTGGTTTAATTAAGGGATAAAAACATGGAAAGGTGTGCTGTTATAGGAAAATAATTAGTGATGGGGTGGTGTGGTATGATGTGTTACTGGTACAACCCCAAAGTGGATCATTTTCCTATGACAGCACAGCGCAAAGTGGGTTATTCCAGCAGCTGCAATTTTTTAGTTATTAATGAACAACATGTCACACTTTTTAACCATTCATAGTTACAAACATTTACAGCTGTGGCTCAGGTGGTAGAGCAGGTTGTCCACCAATCATAGGGTTGGCGGTTCGATTCCAGGCCCACATGACTCCACATGCCGAAGTGTCCTTGGGCAAGCCACTGAACCCCAAGTCGCTCCCGGTGACAAGTTAGCACCTTGCAGGGCAGCTCTGCTACCACGTGTGTGTGAATCGGTGAATGAGACACAGTGTAAAGCGCTTTGGAACCACTAAGGTTAAAGAAAAGCGCTATATAAGTGCAGACCATTTACCAGTCCAACATTTGCGACAGGTTCAGCTATTAACAGCTGCTCCCTCTTTTTTCTCTCTTTTGAAGTTAATACGACAAAAAACAACAGCTTGTCATGTTACAAAGAAACTCGGAAACACAAATGTCCATGTCCTGAAGACCCATGGAGGAAAACTTACCGATGTTACAATGCACTGACACTGGAGACTCCTTCCATGAATGTCTCCTTAGAAAACGCTTCACCGTTTCAACGATTTATTTGGAGCGGTAACCAACACTGCGCTATAAAGCCTAATATTAGCAAAGCTATGTGTAACACACTAATAAATGTCATATTTGTTCAGCATCATGTAATGTTATGTAGCAACTTTTCATTGAGATGTCGTTTCTACGTCCACTCCCAACCAACAGCATTTTTAGTTGTTATAGCACTTTCTAACAAGGAATCTTGTATCAAACCCTAGCATTTTGACTACCCATTTCATTTGATTTGGACCAGCTGTCTTGTTTAATTGACCGGATCTATTCCATTGAGATGTGCTAGAGAGTAGCATCCACATTTACTGGCCCAAAGTGGGACCTGCTTAGTGATTTAGAGGAACATGACAACCTGAAGTAATTTGGCCTCCTGCCGCACTTCGAGTCACATTAAGGACAATCGACAGTCCCTTCATGCACAATTAGGCATGTTTGCCTCATTTCATTTAATGGCTTTTTGGGTTTCTTTGGGTTTTTATGTCAGTGGAACAATGAACACTATCTGCTTCATCGATTCAATTAGGCACCTATGATAGAGTCTTTAAAATGACCTTCTTTAACCTATTTTAATCCAATAATTTGCTTTATTTGAGAATTAAAGTAAACATAGCCACGTGGAAGGTTGAGATATGGACACGGTGCTTTGAAAGTAATAGTTTGGACTTATACTTGACTAGGTTTGAAATTTCCATTGTATGGTAACTCAGTGTAAAAACATCACAGTGTTAATCAACATCTAAAAACTGAGAAGCTGGTAGTGAAAGTTAAAAGAAAAATTAATTGCAAATTCTTCATACATATACATATACAAGTGTTCTTGTATATGTAACAAAAGCCAGAAGGAAAAAGAAAGATCAATTCCCCAATTTTTCCTTCTTAGAAAGCTATTTTGAGAATGATGTTTCCATAAAATCTCTTACATTTTCAGTATTTTTCATGTTGTTGTTATAAGCTGAAACAAAGGATAGCTGCGAGGAAAATCTTCTTAGCCAAAAATAGATATTTGTTTGATTAGTTATGAACTGCAATGCTGTGTTCTTCTGTTGCGTTTGATATCCGTGGTATACAGTGCAATTGCAAACATGCTAGGAACGCCAACAGAAGTAGCAATGTAACATTGTAGATTACACAGTCAGGGTTTTCATGGCTTTATTTTTAATAAGGAGGCCTTGTCTTATCTAGTTTTTAAGTGATGTAGGGAATGAAATGTGTTTTGGTTATATTTGGGGAGGAAACATGACTGTGGTCCATTGTGAAGTTATCATGAATGCTCCATACTTCACAGAGAGACCTCTTTTTGAAATTAACAGAACGCACATGAACGTTATTTATAAATAGATTTTATTCATTGTACAATCACTGATTTGTGTAAATAAGAAGAATCACAATTTAGTAATGTTATAGACTAACAACATCCATTTCACCATGTTGTTTCCTTTAAATTTGACAATTACAAATACACAAGCTGTGGGGGGTAGCAATGAGGAACCTGAGGTAGAATGAAACATCAAACCTACATGAAGGAGCTGATTTGCGCAACAATACAGATGCATTGTTTGTTTTAAAATAATATTCTAAATATAATGTTTCTTCCTTGGACTTCACCTGCATTTAAACCTGGCCAACTTTTCATTCAGTGCAAAGAATGTGAGGAGCACAGTGTCTCTATGAAAGCAACAGTTTTGAAGGGCTCTTTGAAATAACTTGCTTTTCATCACGGCAGTTGGAACGACCAAAAAAATGCTGTCGTGGGTGTGGCCCACTTTGTTCATCACTTCAAATAGACTTCAGAAAGGAGGCATGGCCTGAGTGCCTGTTGGTTCCGGTGAAGGAGGCATGGCCTCTGTCTCTGTCAGTCTCAGTGAAGGAGGAGTGGCTTCTGTGGCTGTCAGTCTCAGTGAAGGAGGTGTGGCTTCTGTGGCTGTCAGTCTCAGTGAAGGAGGTGTGGCTTCTGTGGCTGTCAGTCTCAGTGAAGGAGGAGTGGCTTCTGTGGCTGTCAGTCTCAGTGAAGGAGGTGTGGCTTCTGTGGCTGTCAGTCTCAGTGAAGGAGGTGTGTTTTTTTTGCCTGTCAGTCTCAGTGAAGGAGGTGTGGCTTCTGTGCCTGTCAGTATCAGTGAACGAGGCGTGGCCTCTGTGGCTGTCAGGCTCGGTGAAGGAGGCGTGTTTTTTTGCCTGTCAGTCTCAGTGAAGGAGGCGTGGCTTCTGTGTCTGCCAGTCTCAGTGAAGGAGGCGTGGTCATCCACTCTTAATAGTTGACACTTTTTTTGCACCCTGCTGAATGAACTTGCATTGCATTATAGTGCATTGAATAAACCTGTATCTCACATACATTAAATTGTTCAGTATATATGCAAGTTGTACATCCTCATCGTTTCAAAAGGACAGATGCGTACACACTCGTAGTTACTAATTTGCTCTCTGCACTGAGACAGTCTCTAGAGCTCCGAATTTGGAGTTTTAATTGGATGCACACACACACTGTTTCTATATTTATGAGCTTTTAACATTCTCTGAGAAAGCTTAAAACTCAGGAACACAGTATTGCATGTTTCCCGATCAACATGGGGACACTTGCTCCCCACGGAGTTATCAAAAAAATCACACGCAGGCTTACATTTTCTTTTCTGCTTCTGTTTGTCTTCCTGCTGCATCTGCTTCTTTCCTCGGTGCCTATGCTGCATTCCTTTTGTAACATTCACATTTTCATATGCATATTTGCTGCATGCACAGGTCTTCCTTTGCCTCTTTTGTGGTGCAACACGACAGGCCTTCCATTTGAATGAACACACACACACGCACACGCACCTAGAGTGCCTGCAGGTCTGAGCCCCAGGTCGAATGGAGAAACATTGCCATGTGTCAGCGCCTCTCTGTCCCTAAGGATAAATAGCTCTGCAGTTTTTATAATCATAACTCATATTAACATAGATGCCCAGTGGCTCTGCAGGTCCAAATTGGACCCCTTTTTTTCAATCCACACTCATCTGTACACATTTACCTGTAAAAATTTACTGTTTAAGACAGCATTATTTTTTCATGAAAGAAAAATAAATTAATCATATTGTCCCTGTTGGTATTCAGTTTTTTTTCTCTAATTAATGTTGGTTCAGATCATTTCATGGTCGGTTTCAGAGGCTTGTTTGGTAGGTTTAAATTCTCGTTTGGATTTTTTTTTTCAATTTGCACTAAAGTTTACCCTCGGCCTAGCATGCTTGCTCTTTTCTTTCTACTTTCATTCTCTGCTCTGTTTCTCTCTCTCGCTCTCTCTCTCTCTCTCTCTCTCTCTCTCTCTCTCTCTCTCTCTCTCTCTCTCTCTCTTAGCCAATCTAACACGTTAGCATTAATAATGCATGGATATGCGCAGGATTAGGCGAGTCAGTGTGAGCAGCACTGATTACATCTGAGTGCTGGAACTCACAATGAAAAGAAAGAAGAAACTGGAAAACAAGTGGGAAACCGATGCACATTTGATGCTGCATTACTAAACCTGCAGCCTCTTGCCTTCATTGCGTTCATTCTCCGTGATGTCACTGTGCAGATTGACCTGTAATTGATTTCCAAGAACCTCTTCGTCATCTCACGCTTTGTGACGTCTGTTAAAGCGATGACGTGTAGCGTTTCCCCCACCTAGACTTACAGTGTAGTTATTCTTTCCATTTGCAGTCTTGTTGATATTCCTGGCTCACCTCCATTTTGCTTCACTGTAAACCAGCGTGAGATCGTTCCTCCTCCAGCTGACTGTGCAGAGGTTTGAGCAAGTGATCAACAGGAAGATGAGCACCAGCTGAATGTGAAACACCACCTGCTTCTTCTCTCCAGGGACACCGAGCTAGCTTTTAGTTAGTGGTTTGCAGTGAATATCAGGCTTCCTTATTTACATTTTTTTTTTTTGCAAGTCCATATCTGTGTGTGATGCTGATATTGGCGAGTATTCCTCAATGAAGAACAAAAAGTCCAGGGGTGGAGTCAAACCTGATCCAGCCCCTCCCACCTGGGCGGAGACTAACAAAAGTCCAGAGGGTGGAGACATCTCTGTTTCAGGGTTAGGGGTTAGGCTTAGGCATATAGGAATCAGATCAAGTCCAGCTCCTCCCTTTGGAGGAACAATCCTAGATACCAGTGACCTCAACATATATATTCACTCACATTTAGACACAGAAATGTGTCCCCTGTTTGTGCACTATTTGCACTGGACTGGCCACCAGTCTTCCTTCTAGAGCAGGGCTGTCCAGTCTTATCCGGAGGCAGGTTTTCATTCCAACCAAGCAGAAGCCACACATGAGAGTACTGAAAGCCAAGATCTACTGATTAAACAGGTGTAATCAGCTCTGGCTCCTGCTTGATTAGAATGAAAACTTGCAACCACACCAGCCCTTTGCGGATACGTTTGGACACCTCTGTTCTAGAGGTCCGGGATTTGTGCTTTCATATAGACTGCTGTAAAAATTAGTTAGTATTTTTGCATTTCCGGTTCCATCGTCCTGAAGTCAGCGGGTTTTTTGAATGTAGTTTTTGGTTAAATGCCTGAAATGTTGTTAATACTAGCGCAAGATATTTTCACGTTTTAATCTATGACATAAAATACATCAGTAATACCCCACTCATGAATTTTTTAAAGCTTTTACATGTCTTGAAAAAGGCAGTTGCTAACAAAAGGCTAAATGGGTCTGGGACTGTGGCTGTCGGGGACATTAAACGTCATCATGCTGAACAGGAAAACTCATCTACTACAACCTCATTGTTATTATACACACTATTCCAACTCAAACTTTCCAATTTATAGCTTTATAGTATTTTTCAACTGTATTTTTTTTTCATATTGTAGTGCTATAAAGATTAGTGGTAGTGATGTTGAAGTCATGCGACTGTGGTGTTGTTCGTTTATAGCCTAACTTTAGCGTTTTACTTCTGGTGATTGTATTTAGGCTTCAAATTCCCTAAAAGTTGTGTTCATTTGGGAAGTGCACTACCTCAGTATGTTTTCATGTATGTAAAACTATACCTCGTTGCCATGTTATAGCCTTGTTATATTTATCTTTTAGTAAAAAGCTAAAAATTTTATGCCCTTAATGCCCCCGTGGTATCGAAAATGGTATCAAATATCGATATTTTTCAAGGTATTGTATCGAAGTTAGAAATTCCAGTACCGGGACAAGAAATTTTATGAAAATCTTTTTAGTTTATTTTGGTGCAAAGATCTCAGCGTGAACTCAAGCATGGTGGATTTTTATTTATTTATTTATTTATTTACTGTCTATTATGGCAAGAGAGGTGTACAAAAAGTTCTGGAAGTCAAATTTTGATTTTGTGTGCAAAAAAATAAGGCCTCCAAACAAGAGGAGTGGTGATGGTAAGTGCTGATGAGGCCTGGTTTGTACGATTTGAGTCAGAACTGCAGAAACGTAGATCTCCAGCAGGAAGATTTCAGTGTTAGAAAGAGGAAACAGTGTCCTGCTTCTTTAGACGCTTTTCTAAGCTCAGCTCCTGACTGGAAACGTGACAGCAGACTCACAAAGCCTCATACATTCAAGGCTCCCACCTGACCGTCACTTCCTGCTTTCTCGGCACGTGGCTCCTGCAGCCCCTGCACTACACTGCTGCTGTCTTTTGTTACGTGAAGCTGAATGCAGGTGTTGCTGTGCGCTTTGACAGCGAGCTGCTCTCTGACACACCGCCTGTCAGCAGGCACTCACTCTCACATTGTGACTGTATGGCCCTCAGGAAAGGCCTTGCAAACAAAGGGCCAGATTGACACACGTGTATGTGTGTGTGTGTGTGTGTGTGTGTGGCAGTCATTGTGCCGAGTGATGATCTCAAGGGAGAAAACATAAAAGGCTTATTGTAAGAGTGTGCGGTGTGTGTGGAACACACCCTCCGGGTAGGTGTAGGAAGTAAAGATGATGAGAGTGTGTCTTAAACATGTGTGTATGGTGGCGTGTTATGTAAAGTGCTACAATAAAGCCATCATCATCTGCGCTCAGCTCAGCTGAGATGTTGCCCTTAGTATGTCAGGATTTTGCACAAAAAAAAAACAAAAAACGAAGGTTAAATTCAAACCATTCGCAAACTTAAGAAACATTGCCGCTAGCGTTTCTCATTCTTTATGGTCTCATATGAAATGTGTTATATATTGGTTGTATTGTGCACCAATGCAACCAAGCTAGCTAAGGTTAGCCTAACTATTATATTGTGTAGCTAATAGAAATCTGGGGACAAGTTTTTTTATTAAGGTATGAAACTTAGGCGACTCATTACACTGCCATTGTGAAGCGTGAAGTGTTAGCAAGTAGCAAGATATATATAGGTGTCCCAAAAGTGTATAGGAGACTATGTTTGCCAGCATCATGTCAGTTGTGTCTTCATCAGTGGATGTTTGTGGACGTTCCACTTCTTCGTCGGTCCGCAGAACTCCCAGTCTTTTTGAATTTGTTAATAAGTTTGGCAGTAGTGTCGGTGTGATGTGCTTGCCATGTTTCCTGTTAAAGTCCATCACAACCTTGCGACAGCAAGATCAGCCATGAGAACTATTTCAATGCGTTGTCAAAGACATACAGTCCCTCCAGGATTTCGCAATTTTGTGTGAACATTGGCAGAAATGAACACAAAATCAAACAAATGCTACAATATTCGGAGGAGCTTGCAATTTTTCAAAATTAGCGCAGATTTTGGCCAAGACATGTCATGTGACATCATCACAACACACAGTCAGCCAGAGCACTCTTCGATTCACGTGCATGAGTACAGCATGAACATGAGTACAGCTAAAAGGTCTCACCAGCAAGTCACTGTTAAAGACCATGTAAAACAATTTCTTGCAACTGCAATTTCACCAATTCAGCTAGGTTTCTGAAAGGAAAAATAGCACAAATTGAATCAGAAATTTTAAAAAAAAGACACCACAAAAAAAGAGGAGTCACTCACTGAGGATTAATAGCAGTTTATCATCAGCAGAAATATCAATAGGTGCCTCTGTAATTACAAGATGAACAGATTAGTGAATAATGGGATCTAGAGATAAGAGCGGAATGTGTGTGTGTGAGGTGAGAACGTGACAGGAGTTTGGTTCGGTCTGACATACTACAGTACTGAAACAAAGATAATGAAACTACAATTTGTGTAGTGTAACTTTACTTTTTGGTCTGTTTTAAAGTAAGATATATTAAATATGAAGTCAGTAGGGATATTTAGGATTTTTAACACCTAATCATGAATTATCCCAGGGATCATAATTAACAACAATCATGTTCCTGCCTATTGCATGTGAGGATGATATCAATGTATCAGTACATTTTATATTTATATATATATATATATATATATATATATATATATATATATATATATATAAATTATCGAGGTTGTATGTGTATTGTGATGTTTTATAACACAGCACTGGTTTATTACAGTAAATCCGATTGGTCAGAATTTGTTGTTTAATCAATTAAGTTGTATTTTATAATAACAGCAAAGTATTTTAATGCTCTCGTTCTAATACATTATCATTTAATTTAATTTAATTTAATTGCATTTTTTTTTGTATGTGCCCGAGGTGAAAAAGTTGGCCAAGGAATAAAGAGAAGACTTTTCTGGATAAATCATAATGTAACGTGTGTGTGTGTGTGTGCGCGTGTGTGTGTTCCCATCTCACCTCATCAATCTCTCATCTCATCATCTCAGAATATTTGCATAACAGTAGTTAATGGAAATTATTATTTGGGTGCATACAGGAGTAAAGAGATAAAATTTGCACAGTTTTTCCAAGACATTTTCTGAAGTTCTTGAGTTAGTTTAGCTGCATCAGTGTTTCTCAAAAAAGCATAATTAAAATAAAAAGCTGTTTCCTTGTCTTCAAAATTTAGTTTCAAAATGAAAAACAACTGAATGCAACGTACAAGAACCTATAAATAATGTCAACTTGAATCTCGTGTAATTTCGGTGAAAAGTTTAGTAATAAAAAGCTCTATTGCTCCAATAGGTAGCCAAAATGTTGTTGTAGTCATTTAAATGATGAGTTAATATGCGAATAGTGGAATATCTTTTATAGATAAAGTTGTCCTGACTGCAAAACTTCAACTGCTGTTGAAGAAATACCAGTGAAGCAGAAACAAGCCCACTAACAGACTCTTATTTTTCTCTTTTCCAGAGTGCTAAACATCCAGCGTGCCAACACCCCCACCCTACCCCACCCCATCCCCTCCCCTGCTTCGCACCGGGCCGTGGCTCTTCCACCAGGTCAAAGGTCATGTGCAGAATGGTGCCCAACATGGCCGTGCTGCTGTGTGTGAGCAGCCTGCTGCTGTCTCCGTTGCTCGGTGGCTCCCTTGCCTTGTGTAAGTCCAAACAAATCCTCAGCCAAAGCTCGCTTTTAGGGGATCTTAATCTGGAACAATGTTTCTTATTTCTGCATGCACACTTTATTGAATTTACTAGAGTTTGCTTGGAGTCGTTTTTTTTTTTTTTGTCTTTTCTGTTGAATCAGTATGCTCATATGGACATAGGTAACTGATCCCAGATTTGACACCGAAGCCTAGATATGACTTTTAGGAAATGTGTCTTAAACTAACTCTAAGCATAACCTCTGTAAAATATTTTTGTGTATGATTTAGGAAAAGGAGCAGAATTGCAGTTAAAGGGGGAAAAAAAAACATCAAACTTCTTCCAGCAAAGACTTAAATCTACGTATTAATTGACTGATCTCAGATCCTAATTGGACTCTTAATGAGTACTTTATAAAAGGAGTTGCACTCGGAGGGTAAACTCATTAAGCCTGTAGATAAAGCACATAAAATATATTAGTTTCATCTGTAATCATCTTTCTTTTTCCTATTTCTCAGTTCACATAATCTCTTACATTTCTATACATAAAGAATTGAAACAAATGAATCAAATATTGTTAACATTGTCAAAGCAAACTTTTTTTTTTATTCTATCGTAACCTGTTGTCGTTTATTGCATGGTAAGGTTGCTTTTATATTGATTTAAAAAAAAAAAAGAAATGAATTTTAAAAAACCTAATATAATAACATTAATGGAAATACATCCATGCGCACACCAGACTATGAGGGAGCCGTCTGTCATTATTGTCTTGCGAGAAGGAGACGCCCTGAGAGTGTGACCCGATGCTAGAAACTGGGGACACCTCCGAATTTTCAGAGCACGTAGGCATCACTGTGTGACACTGATTACTCTAAGGGATTTCATCCTCGGAGGAAACCCACGACTTTTCGGCCAACACTGAAATTGTGTCCTGTGCAATAGGACCAACGGTATGATGTTGGTTGTTGTTGCCATAAGCCCCAGCAGTCTGTCGTGGAGACTGGAGGGGGTGCCCAGATCCAGCTTTATCTTGCTCAATGTTGATAGGATTGACCCTACGCGAATAGAAACGCCCTCATCGTAGAATCTCATATAACCCCTATAAAAGTTGTCGTCTGCACTGGAGAAAGCATACTTTTCTTGGGGTTTAACCTGAGCCCCAAGCTCCTCATGTGGGCAAGAACAACATCTCGATGTTGAATTGCCAGTTCCTTGGATCACGCTAGAGTTAACCAGTCATCCAGGTAGTTTAGTAACCGAATACCCTGGAGTTGCAAGGGAGCCAGAGCGGCATCCATGCACTTTGTGAAGGTGTGAGGGGCTAAGCTAGGCCAAAGGGAAGAACCTGATGTTGGTATGTGTTGCCTCCAAAATCGAACCTTGGTAATTTCCCTATGTGGTGTATGTTCTATTTATTAGATCCTCAGGGGGGTGAGCTCTGAACTGGACCCGGTAACCCTTTTCTGTGGTGGACAGAACCCATGGAGACACATTTGTCAGTAGTTTCCATGTTGCCACATGGTCTTTTAGTGACGTTAACTCTTCCACATTCTGTTGGAGGAAATCAGATTTTCGTTGCCCTGTGACAGCTCGCTGACCAGAGAAGACTGAAAGCTTGGGATGACAATAGCTAGGAGAGGCTCTACATTAATACTCAGGGCTAACTGCCCTAACAACCTCATGTCCCCTGATACTTCCCTCCATGGCCCATCACTCCTTCTTTGTCTGCTGGGCATTTATGATCTTTCTCAGATCAGGCCTACTTGCAGGCTGCAATTGTGGCCGTATATTTTCCCTGGCTCGCTGTGGTGGGAGGCAGGCTGCCACACTCGCCTTCTGTGCCTCCCTCGCACTACAGCTGCCCTGGGCGCCACTTGTGGATGCCCCGAACAAACTCGATATGACAAGGAAGGAACTGGCTGAACGCTGCCATTTGCTGTTTCGCCTTGCGAAACCTGTTGGCAATGGCGTTAACTGCGACGCCGAACAGGCAGTAGGGTTAAACAGGGGCGTCCAACAGGGAGACGTTATCCTTATCCCCTGAGAGGCTGAGCCACAGGTGCTTCTCTGCCACAACCAAGATACCCATTGAATGGCTGATATGACGGGCTGTTTGCTTGGTCGGCCGGAGAGACAAATCTGAAGCGCGGCGAAGCTCCGCCACTGCCTTGGGCCCAATTCCCTCCCCACTGTCGAGTTCACTGAGCAAGTCTGCTTGGTAAGGCCTGCAACACTGCCACTGTATGCAGTGACCCACAAACCCACTTTGCCAACCAACGCAAGAGGTAGCTTGGTAGCCGAGTGGTAGACAGTGGACACCTGATTGGACGGTCATGAGTTCTAATCCCAGCACTACCAACCTGCCACTGCTAGGCCCTTGAGTAAGGCCCTTAATGTTCAACTGCTCAGTTGTATAAAATGTGATGGTCTAGATTGAGTTTTCCTACAGCCCTAGTAATCACTTCAAGCAGCTCTTTGCTTGAGAGCTGCTCTCTGTTTTGGTGCAGTGTCTCCCCCCTCTGTCTTCTCGGAGTCTGAGAGGGAGGGTTGGCTTTCCATACCGGAAGGAGTAGTCAGGATGTGAACTTCAAAATCCGGCGGACTGCCGTACCCGGAAAACAGAGCAAGAGATAGATAGCCATCTCCGGCTCCTCTTCTAGATCCATACGGGATCCCCAGGACCTGAGCCAGCAGGCTGCCTCGGCAGCGGCTGGCCCAGATCTGTGAGGCTCTGAAACCCAACTCCCTCCGGCCAAGAAGAGTCGTGAGGCGTGTGTGTGTGTGGGTGGGTATGTATGTATGTATGTATATATATATATATATATATATATATATATATATAAATATATATATATATATATATATATATATATATATATATATATATATATATATATATATATATATATATAAAATATATATACACACACATACAGTATCTCACAAAAGTGAGTACATCCCTCACATTTTAGTAAATATTTGATTATATCTTTTCATGTGACAACACTAAGGAAATGACACTTTGCTACAATGTAAAGTATTGAGTGTACAGCTTGTGTAACAGTGTAAATTTTCTGTCCCCTCAAAATAACTCAACACACAGCCATTAATGTCTAAACCGCTAGTAACAAAAGTGAGTACACCCCTAAGTGAAAATGTCCAAATTGGGCCCAATTAGCCATTTTCCCTCCCCGGTGTCATGTGACTTGTTAGTGTTACAAGGTCTCAGGTGTGAATGGGGAGCAGGTATGTTAAATTTGGTGCCATCGCTCTCACACGCCCTCATACTGGTCACTAGAAGTTCAACATGGCACCTCATGGCAAAGAACTCTCTGAGGATCTGAAAAAAAGAATTGTTGCTCTACATAAAGATGGCCTAGGCTAAAAGAAGATTGCCAAGACCCTGACACTGAGCTGCAGCACGGTGGCCAAGACCATGCAGCGGTTTAACAGGACAGGTTCCACTCAGCACAGGCCTCGCCATGGTCGACCAAAGAAGTTGAGTGCACGTGCTCAGCGTCATATCCGGAGGTTGTGTTTGGGAAATAGACGTATGAATGCTTCCAGCATTGCTGCTGAGGTTGAAGGGGTGGGGGGTCAGCCTGTCAGTGCTCAGACCATACGTCTCACACTGCATCAAATTGTTCTGCATGGCTGTCGTCCAAGAAGAAAGCCTCTTCTAAAGATGATGCACAAGAAAGCCCGCGAACAGTTTGCTGAAGACAAGCAGACTAAGGACATGGATTACTGGAACCATGTCCTGTGGTCTGAGGAGACCAAGATAAACTTATTTGGTTCAAATGGTGTCAACCAGGTGAGGAGTACAAAGACAAGTGTGTCTTGCCTACAGTCAAGCATGGTGGTGGGAGCGTCATGGTCTGGGGCTGCATGAGTGCTGCCGGCACTTGGGAGCTCCAGTTCATTGAGGGAACCATGAATGCCAACATGTACTGTGACACACTGAAGAAGAGCATGATCTGTATGCAGTATTCCAGCATGATAACGACCCCAAACACACCTCCAAAACAAACACTGCCTTGCTAAAGAAGCTGAGGGTGAAGGTGATGGACTGGCCAAGCATGTCTCTAGACCTAAACCCTATTGAGCATCTGTGGGGCATCTTCAAACGGAAGGTGGCGGAGCACAAGGTCTCTAACATCCACCACCTCCGTGATGTCATCATGGAGTAGTGGAAGAGGACTCCACTGGCAACCTGTGAAGCTCTGGTGAACACCATGCCCAAGAGGCTTAAGGCAGTGCTGGAAAATAATGGTGGCCACACAAAATATTGACACTTTGGGCCCCATTTGGACATTTTCACTTAGGGGTGTACTCACTTTTGTTGCCAGCGGTTTAGACATTAATGGCTGTGTATACAGTTATTTTGAGGGCACAGCAAATTTACACTGTTATACAAGCTGTACACTCACTACTTTACATTGTAGCAAAATGTCATTTCTTCAGTGTATAGTATATATATTCTTTTTGCAAGTGTTCACACAAACGACTGACATGCAGTCTTTCACTGAAAGTAATAAGGCTGACGGCGTGGTTCGCAGGTGCCGTTTTATAGTCACGCAAGTTGCGAAATTGCCACGTCACCTGACCATGGCAGGCCTATAAATAGGAATGATTTTACACAGACTTCAGATAGCGGTCACGTGTGAGGGCACTTCCCACAGCGTGAAGTTCACCAAACGTTAAGTTTCCTTTGACAGTGCTCATTGGTCAGCTGTTATATTTGTAGACTATTGCTAGGTAAATGAGAAACGTTGACACCAAGGATAAACTAGACAATGACTGAGGATAATGATATTGCTAGCTAGCATGTAGCTGTTAATCCTTTTCTGAACAGTGGGCCTCAATGTTAGACATTTTTTAGTAAAGTGAATAAATGTTTTAATAGGTCAGACCAAACTAAAAATCTCTGTCAGATTTCTGACAGTTTTGATAACACTGCTTTTCTTCATGCTTACATGCATTTGCTGCTGAATGACGATCAGCCACAAAGTGCAAATCACTCATGAATACATTTGTGTGCTCGCAAATCATGGCACCATGACTCATTTTTAATGACCGCAATCATTGATGCTCTATCCAGCATTGGCTTCGATGCGTCCCTGAATATAAGAAATTATGGGCGGAGCTATGCGTCAAGCTTTGCAAAAAGAAGTGAGTCACTGAGAGATTTTATCCTCTTCCATTTTACCTTGTAAGCTTGCAGGTCACATCCTGTTGGGATTCGGTGTTAGTCACAGATAGATGATAAACATGGGCACACACTGTAGAGTACCAACACACATCAAGGCTTTTTTTAAACCAGTGTATGAGTTGTGCAGGGCAGAGGTCAATTAAAAGGTCAGAATCAGAAAACACTGCTCTAGTTTGGAGTTTTTGTAGTTTAGAAAACCGTTTTGGACCAGTTTCCCAAATGAAAGTGTTCACTGTATATGGTACTCATTTACTTCTAAAAGACGGGGTCTTGATTGAACTCAATCGAATGGCTGTGGATACATACATCATGGGAGGGATCTAGGTGTGGAATCTCTTATTTGCCCCCTTTCTCATGAACTCTAATTTTAAGATTTGTTCTGTACTCCTTCTTTGATAAAACAAACAAAGAGAAAGACCGACAGAGAGAGAGAGAGAGAGAAATGTGAGCCCACCACTCTCCTGCACTGACTCCAGGTAAAGACAGGGATAATTTAGGTGATGAGTAAATAAAGATCAAAAGAGATAGAGAGGGAGGAGGAGGGGGGTGCTTGTCCATGCCTTTGTTTGCTCAGATGAATCTTTTTTCTCTCTCGACTTGCCCTGTATGGGTTAGGACAGTAAAGCCAAGCGCCTGGCTAATGTGTGTCTCTGAGCAAGTATTTAATCAGTCCACCTTGCCTCACTGATCCTTTAACCTCGACCTCAGAAACAACAGCGAACCTCTCTCTTTTCTTCTCTTGTCTTTATCCATCCAGTGTCTGTCTCTTGCTTTGTCCTCTTTTCTTTCACATCCCCCATCGTGCACTGGTTGCTTTTTTTACCTTCAACTCAGTTTATGATTGCTGTATCTGTCACCCCCCTCCCGCTCTCTCTCGCGCTCTCTCAGTTTTCATGTGCTTAATTGGCATGACATATAATTGTACATTTTTATTACCAAAGCAAGTTCAAGGGAAGGGTAGTGTAATCATGAGAAATAAAATAAAACAGAATAAAATATTAATAGATTAAATAAAAAAATAGTGCAAACATGTACATAAATATACAAATTAAGGACAAAATAAATTTACTCTATACAGAATAATTGAAAAAAGAAGGATAAATTGTGTAGCATTCCAGGATAAAAGTGAATTTACTAATAAAGGTAATATATATATATATATATATATATATATATATATATATATATATATATATATATATAAACAATAATAATAAAGAAGAGTGATCACAACAATTACTGGAAACACAAGGCCAAGACAGATCACTCACTGTCCCTAATATTGTGGCAGGCTGAGACATATTGAGCTGTTAATATACAGCAGTCTTTTTCTCCTCCTAGTAGGAGGAGGAGTTTTTCAATGTTTGATAGATGTTAAATGTTTGATAGATGTCAAATGTTTGGACTGTGTGTTTAATTTTGGGGAAGAATTTCTCTCTCTCTCTCTCTCTCTCTCTCTCTCTCTCTCTCTCTCTCTCTCCCTCCCTCCCTCCTTCCTCCCTTGTTAGTGTACTTTCACCCCAGCTAATGATTTTAGGTTATCAGCATTTGTTCCATCAGAACTTCTTTTCTGTTCTAGGAAAGTTTGTTTCCTGTCAGGGAGGCTGGGAGCTATGAGAACATTTCATAATATTTTAGCTGTATTAACATGAACCATGTGTCACTCCAGTGTGTTCATATAGAACTTATGCAGTTGACATGAGAACACTATTGCTAGGCAACTAGGAAGCATTGATGCCAAGCATAAACTAGCTAATGACTAAAGCAGATTATTTCACTTCTGTATACAGACAACGCAAAATGAGAACAGAAACAAGACACAGCTGTCAGGAATATTAACATTTCCCTCAGATATGTTGGTGAATTACTTAAAAAAGACTTCAAACAACTTGAATAACACTAATTACACTTAGCATCAGGGGTCACCTAGCTATTAAGTCTTATAACACTACAAACTAAACATAATTGTTCATAATGTCCACATTTACCTCCGATTTGTTCGTAAGTTACTAAAAAAAGACTCCATACAAATAAATGTACACTGTTTTTACTGTTAGCATTGACAGCTTCCTGATTCTTCCACGAGAGGATAATAATTTCGCTAGCTTTCACATGCCTGTCCTTCATACAGACATTGTGAGTGTAGAAATGAGACAAAACAACTACAAAACACATCCTTTTCCAAAGCTGTGTTGGTTAATTACTAAGAAAAGACTGTGCAGCTGTAATTACACTTAGCACTGGCCACCGTACAACCTTCCATTTGATCTGCCATATTGAGAAACATTAGCATTGCGTGAGAACTCCAGGCTTTCAGAAAATTTCAACTTTCGAAGACACAAATACCACAAGAGTGAGCCGAAGGTTTGAAATCTTATAAACACAATGAACGCAAGTACATGTGATCAGAACATTACTGAAATATAATGTTAGCTTTTCACTCTTTTCTTTCACGTATTTAACCATATTATGATGAGCAGGCAGGGCAAAGTCTGTCTCCCTTAGGCCCACGGCTATAATCACCATCCCTGTCCTACACACACACACACACACACACACACACACACACACACACACACACAAATACACACACTGTAGCCAATGCTGATTGGCTGCGTGATTGTTCCCTCCATCTCTCCCAGTCTCTAAGCTCTAATTGCAGCTTAATTATGAAGTCTTTCATACATGCACCTGTTTCAATGAGAGCTTCAAAGATTTAACCCCACATATGCACACACAGGCAAACATTTACACAACACACACACACCAGAGTAAACAGGTGGCCCTGTAACTGTCTGAGCAGACTCTACTAAACAACTGAAGATGTATGTACAACTAGTAGGTACATGTCACCTCTTTTGGAAAAGATCTCCAAAAGCATGATGTCATCCCCTCTTTCCATCCAGACAGACCCCCCCCCCCCCCCCCCCCCCCCCCCCCCCAGCATACACACACACACACACACACACACTGCCTCCTCTTCCATGTCGACCCTTTCCCATAAATCAATAAGTGGAGGAGACGTTTTTAATAAATTAAAAAAAAGAGCCCTTGAATAAATCTTGTCTGTGGTAATAAAGCCTGGTGTGTGTGTGTGTGTGTGTGTGTGTGTGTGTGTGTGTGTGTGCGCGCACATGAGGTCCAGGCATTACCTTCAGTAGTTAGCTGCAAACTGGTACAGAAACACACAAGCACTCCTTCTTGAAGGAGACACTGTAAAGGAGGCGTGGCCTTTGAGTCTGTCAGTCCCAGTGAAGGAGGCGTGGCCTTTGTGTCTGTCAGTCCCAGTGAAGGAGGCATGGCCTCTGCATTTGTCAGTTGCAGTGAACGAGGCGTGGCCTTTTGAGTCTGTCAGTCCCAGTGAAGGAGGTGTGGCCTTTGTCTCTGTCAGTCCCAATGAAGGAGGCATGACCTTTGTGTCTGTCAGTCCCAGTGAAGGAGGTGTGGCCTTTGTGTCTGTGAGTCCCAGTGAAGGAGGTGTGGCCTTTGTGTCTGTCAGTCCCAGTGAAAGGGTCATGGTCTTTGTGTCTGTCAGTCCCAGTGAAGGAGGTGTGGCCTTTTGTCTCTGTCAGTCCCAGTGAAGGAGGCATGGCCTCTGCATTTGTCAGTCCCAGTGAAGGATGCCTGTGAGTGAAGGGGTGAACGAATAATAATAATAATTATTATAATAAATAATAAATACACTTTTAAAGAGAGAAAATGTACTAAGATTTTAAAAATGTACTGATATCAGTACTTTTTTCACATGTTGAACAAATGCAGAATATATTGTTGTATATCTGCCAAAAACACACACTGAAACAAGAAATATAAAAATATAATATTATTACATTTATTAAAATGTGAAGAGGCTTGTTGTAATCTAGTAAAGTTTCCTCTCTCTTCCCATATTTGCATGTTGTATTAATTAATGCCTAATGCCTTTGTTTGTAAAATATGCCAAGACATTTGACTATATTCAGTCCAGTTCTGCTTTACACTGTATTACACTTTATAACACTGTATCAAAACAACTCAACATAGTGCTTTGAACTATTGGCTGTTCCAAATATACCTTTCATACAGTGAACATCAGCTCATCAAGATCATATCAGTTGTGTTGTCATATCAGAAGTTGTGATACACAGCCCCACTTTTTTTTTTCTTAGCCCCTCTTATCTGTCTCTCCCCAAGCTCCTCAGAGGAAGCATTTAATCAGATAACCCCTCTATCTCCCCAATCTCCCGCCAGCAGTAGCGGTCATTTTCCCACACTCCTCCACTGTAATACTCTCTAAAAACAGCTAGCCCCATGCGTCCGGCCAAACCATGCCCAGACTATACCCAGCTCGTCTATTACACTGCTCTCTAACACCATCTGAAACCACCAGCCACCACACACCCTCTCCAGTGAGAGTACGTGTTGCTCAGAATATTCCTGCTCACCCTGCTGCGGTCCCTTCAGCGCCAGAAAAATCCCTTGCTTTGTGTTTTCGTTCGCCTCAACACACACACTGGGTTATTGCTCAATAAATGAGGCCTCTGTTTTTCTCCAGGTTCATGGCTAAAGCACAATAAGACTCTGGTAAAGAATCTATATTAAGGTATATGGGGTGAGTCAGAAAGCATGCTTTTTTGCATTACTTTCTTTCTGTTATGGCACATTACCACAGGCTGCTTGTTATTTTGTGATATTTTGGGGGAAGCAAAATACAGTGGAATGTTTTTATAGAAGATCAACACCATGATACTAAAATGATCTTACTTGGTATTGGTGAAAAAGTTAAGAGTTGTGAGGTCTTTAATTAAAAGTCTGGCACTAAAACCACGTCTTTGGTATAGACTGAATAGTGTTTCTTAAATAAATGTAATTGTAATGGTGACGCTCCACAAATGCAGTATTTTCACTGAGAATATCTGCAGTTTAAAAATAAGTGAATTGTTTGATTCTTTGTCTGCATTCATTAAACCAGAAACCAGAGTATATCAAGGAAAAGGGTAGATTATTATGCATTATGCAAATAAGCAACTGATATATTAAAAGAACAATCTGACCATAAAATTACATGCATACAATTTTACCCTTTGCCGGAAATATATTCATTCATCCATTCATCTTCTTTAAGCTTTATTTTGGATCCCGAGTCTGTCCAGGGAACACGGCACGAAGTGGGAAGGCACCCTGGATGGTACGCAAGTCCATCACAGGGTACCATGCATACTCGTTCACACCTAGGGGGAGTTTAGCATAGCCATTCCACCTACTGCATGTTTTTAGGAAGTGGGTGGAAAACTGGAGCACCCAGAGGAAACTCATAGGGGCAACATGTCAAACTCAACACAATAAACTGATCTCAGCTTGCTTTTAGAGTCACTGACATTTCACACACAATATGGTGAAATATGTTGTTTATTTTTGCTCTGTCAATGAAAATAGTTCCCAAAGACACCACAGCTGGAGTGAGCATTGCATGTTGCCATGTAACACATAGACTGATATATAGCCCATGGTAAATGTAGAAACAGTTTCAATGTAATGAACTATTGCTAGAATTGGAATTTTTTTAACAAAATAAAATGTACTTTACTTAGCTTGAGGCATATGGGTTTGTGTAGATCCATGAGGTATTTTTCATGTCTAAAAATGAGCAAAAGGATGTTGCAGAGCTAAAGACAGGAAACATGGGAAGACAAGCAAATGATTCAGTGTATGATCATGAGTTCGGTTTACATTCAGGAAAGGACCAAACTGATTGTTTTGTTTCTTAACCTTAAGGAGAATTAAATTAGCCAAGTCCCAGACCATGTGAACCAATTCTTGGTACTACTACCTGTAAATCATTTCCCCCTCATATATTTCCATTTTCAATCCCCCTGATTTATTTGCTGAGTGAGTTTTGGCATAGAGCAATCTTTTTAAGAGTTTGTCTCCAAACCGTGTCCTCGCCAACACCTCGTAATTTTGATGGACTTGGGTTGAACATGACGGGCCGATTTCTATAATTAATTTTTCTTTGAAGCTGCCAAGTGAAAAACTTCATTGCCCCGGGAAAGCTCACCAGCTCTCTCTTTAGCTGTCTCCCTCCCTGCCCGTCTCATTCCCTTTGCATGTCTACTCAGTTTAAAGGTGGCTGTTAAAATCCCTCATTACCTGCTTCTTCCTCCACTATTTCATAACCTCTCTCACCACGCCGAAGCCTACCTGCCACACTAAATTTCCAATCTGAAACGTCCCCTTCAGCTCCGCTCAGCATCACGTTGCCAGCCTCACCGAAATGACAGAGGTTGTTTCAGGATGCTTATTACATCAGATCGGTTTTCCTCTCTGACTCTTTTGGTCTTTCTCGCTTTCTCGTCCTCGCTGATTCATGTCTCGCAGAGTCTTGTCTGTCACCACGTTGCTGAAGTAGTTGGCGTAGTTGTGACCATCTGCAGCAGATGGTGTCGCAGTTGACCTTCGTACCTCACGCATCTCGCATCGCCTCCTACCTCACTGCCGCTAAACTCCCACTCCCACTGCTTCGTCAGTAGACAGATTTGCAGCTCTCATATTTAAAGTGTGTCAGAAATTTGCACCATGATAACCCTATAAGGCAACTAAAAATTGTGACATTCCTGTTACACAAAATTTCGTGCTTACAAATGTCTGGATTAGCAACCAACTGTTATCACCAATTGGTGATAACAGTTACATTTTTATGGTTGTATAGAGCATGGAAGCTGGCAAAAGTATTTGAATCGGAATTCCGTATGTTTGAATTATAGCCTATACATGTCATATGAAATAAATTTTTAAAAAATTTGTGATGCATTTAATTATTTTTTCCCCCAGTGTTGTCCAAGCGTCTTTTCCTGGGGAATCCTGAATCAGAGCCTGATTTACATCAAATCTGAATTTTTGAGATTTCTATTTAAGTTTCTGATATTGTTTTTTATATCTCAAAGGCAGCCTTAAAGTAAAAAGCACCCAGTCTTTCAGCGTTTTCGTTCCAACGTACACCTTTACTTGGAGCAGACAATACGTTTGTTTTGGATATTGAGGCAGAGAATATTTGCATACTTTTCTATTCACTCATTTTTAACCATCACTATACAGATCTGACCAGAATGTATATTTGAAACATCTTTTGTTTTTTTTTTAAAATCCCCTTTCTGCCCTCTTTATCTTTCTCTATATTTAGTCTTTGGTCTGATGAGCTTCCTTTAGCTAAATAATTGACATAACTGCATACGATATATCTGCTACAGAAGCTAGTGTCATTGAACTATGGCCATTTTATTCAAAAATTTATCAACTCTGGGGCTTTTTTTTTCTTTTCTTTAAAGCATCTGGACCGTTGTCCGCTAGTTAAGGACCCCTGCTCTAGGATAACTAGGCAAGTCTGCAGGTTTTAAAGAATGGATTGCAGAATAGTAATACTCTACTGCTTTTCTCTTTCTAATGACAAGTTGAGGGTATTATTCATCAACAGGGTGAGGTTTGACTCAGTTCTGTGGTTTGATCCTGAGATTCTTTGACAGATCTATCCGCTGGTGGCCTCAAAGAGAAACAGCAAGCGAGAGAGAGATTGAGGGCATTTTTCAGGATCCAGTGCTCAGTGTGGAATGCTTTGATATTGAAATGTGGCGAATGCTAACAGAAGCACTGTCCAGAGTGAAGTGAAGTCTCCCACAGCTACTGACTCACAGAGCAACGACTCTGGTCCATTTCACAATGACCAAACAGCCTTTTTTTCAATTTTTTCATAAAATGATTTTAATAAAATAAAATATTGACTTGTTTTTGAGAATTGTTTCTACTTGATTCGCCACACAAAAGAAATTGAATATTTGTGAATCCCAAATATGAAAGAAAAAAGAAATGCCACTGCAATACATTTCAACGGTCTTGCATAGAGTTGATCTGGAAATTCAAGTCAGCCATTCTATAGGCTGGTTTTCTCTGGTTAAGATGTGCACTTTGGAAATTAGGGGGTCAAGCACCAAAGGTGCATAGGTGCACACCCTATTGTTATTCCACCTTTTCTTATTCTGATTGTGTTTCGGATCATATTCTGAATCTTATAATGTACCCAGTAATTTCTGGTACACATCAGGATCATTCAAGATGGTTCTTTAATTTTAGCCCCAAAATGAATCTGAAATTATGAAAAGCAAGCAAAGAGGAATGTGATCGCTTTTTGTAACATTTATTGTTTTAAAGCCAAAATGCACATCTTGCTTGCATATACCTGAATGGTGAAAAAAAAATCTAATTTACACAAATTCAACCCACAAATAATGTATGTAGCCGAGATACGTTTGGCTTGTTTGGTTTTACATTGGAGTTATTGGGACTAATGTGGCTAAGAAGTCTGTGCCATTCAGTACCCTTTTATGGAAATACCTGCTTCATTTTTTACAGATATGTTTTGGTATGCCTTAACTATCCAGCATCTCAGTGTTTAAGATTTATTACATCCCTGTCTTTAGCTTAATTTATTCATCTCATTTCAACATTTTTACAGCTACAATCATCATTATCGTCATTATATACTTACCTCAATCGAGCTGTCACACATGAAACTAAATGAAGAAGAAAACATTTTTCTTTCCTGAACTCTTATTTCCTTTTCCTGCCAAAAGCAGCTTCCAAAGCACTTAGCAAAGTCCACAGGTGGCCATTCATGCGAACCCTGTGAACCATTTCCTGTTCCCTCAGGAGGCTTTGAATAATATTATCTTCTTTCTTTGCGTTTCTGAGATTCTTGTATCAGACAGACGTTTTAAAAGCATCCACCATGTATGCCTTTCTAAGGGAAACTTTACACGACAACGGTGTACTAAAAACGGAAAAGTTTTTTCCTTTGCATTTTTGAAAAGTTTTGTGTATATATGACGATGTTGTCAAAACGATCCCCGTTCACACGAATCCGCGAGAACGACTAAAAACGCTGTATTATCCATGCCAGGCCAATATCTGGCGATGTCACTTTGTAAAGAAACACTACGCGCCTGCGCACATTAGGATTCAAGTCAAGTGTCCGCCATATTGATCCCGGCAAGACATGTCCGCCCCATAAACAAATACAAGTAAACGGGGGAGATGTGGTTTTTCTGGAACGATTTCAATGGTTTATGATCTACGTGTTAGTACAGTTGCTTAGAATCTCGATAGTTAGACTTGGAAAACTATTCATTGTCATAAGGAATTGTGACAATAGATTTGGCTTATTTTTCTCGGTTAATAAATACAGAGATGTCCCTAATGTAATATGTCGTCATTTAAAAAAAAAAAAAAAAGTATTTTTCATGTTGGAAATGGATTTTTCAGCCTTCAACCCCATCTTTTAGCTTTTCTTTTCTTACCCTTATCTTTTCTTATGCTCCAGGTCAGAATTCTTTTAAAGAAGCTAGTTCATTTTTAAATCGAAATAGTGCAAATAGTAAGACACTGGCAGTCAGTCTGCTTCTATGTTTTATTAGCAATAAAAGGATACAGATATACTCCAAAACAGACAATTACAAAGATAATTATAATTATAAATATGGTCATAGTAGTGATGCAGAAAATCTACACTTTGCTGGAGAAACGTCAATAAACTCAAAATCCTGAGCAGCACAAACACAGTCCTATACTCCACCATTTTGAATGTCTCACGCGTTGTTATGAGGTACTCGCACGCATGCCTATATACTGACCACGTAATACGCGTGCGCATGACGCCATCATTTTCATAGATTCTTGTTTTTGTACATTTTCAAAAACTTTGCACTTTCAAACCAGTTTTCAAAAGTTTGTGTTTTCAGGCCCCAAAATGCTGTTGTCCTGTAAACGAACAGCCAAACTAAAATTTTCTGGTTTTAGTTGAAAACGTTGCCGTGTGAATGGCCCCTAAATGTCTCCAAAAGAGTTTCACCTGTTGACTCCGGACTTGTGCAGATGGTCCCAGAATCTTGGTGGAGACCATTTAGAAATATTAGGGGATGCAGGTTGTAAGGATCAGGTTGGAAACATCATAAAACAACCCTCAGTTTCTTCTTGTTAGTGTTTTACTTTATTATTATTATTATTATTATTATTATTATTATGCTTATTATTATTATTATTCTTATTATTGTTCCCAGACTTCTGAGATTCCCAGTTGATACTGCTACGCAGAACACTGTCAGAATGACAGAAAGAGACGAGACAAGGCATCATTATCGAGCAGAGACGGGTTGTACCACACAGTGGGGCTATGTGAAAGAGGAAGCAGTGAACATGCCTTCTCTGATGTTGCTTTTGAGGATCCAGCTGACTTCTGTTAAAAGGATAGATCACTATTTTCAAAATGACCTCATATAATGTCTCGACAAATGTAGGTGGCCACGTCTTGTTTTTAAATCCGGCTGCTTCAGGAGATTATATCTTGATGTCACACCAAGCCCAGCATGTTTCTTTCCTAAAACAAATTTGCTTCTGATTTAGTTGTTGCCAATTCCTCTCTCATTATGTAGTTGTCCTCAATCACACAACATGTACCAATCCAAGGGGATGAGGGCTGAAACATGCTTCCTTTGACCAATATGATGTCAGCCACCATTTTTAGTTGCCACTCATGCAAGATCAAAATGAAGAGGTTGCAATTTTTTAACCCCTTGCTACACTGATATGGGGAACACCTGAAAACTCTGCTTGCTAGAATTTTCTTGTTTGCAATTTTGGTACCTCTATTAATGACGATGAGTTGAATTTATATGGAGGAGCGAGCTTACTGCCTGATTCTGGCCTGATTGTTTTTTTGTGAACAGACACCCATGATTGGCAGGTGTCCCACTAATCCACAGAGAGCGAAGGAATCAATGGCATCCTTCTGATTCAGAAAGCAAGGCCATTTCTGCTCTGTGGGACTTCTTCAGGATTCAAACCAGCAAAGCAAAACTTTAGACAGCTACACAACTTGTAAGCCTTTTGATCAGAGAGATGATAGTGGGCAAATTTAGAACACAAACATGGCCTCAATTTTCCGCTGTGAAGATCCTTAGAGTCCTCCCGCGTGCCTCCACACTTACTCGCCAAGGAGATCTAAGATGATTGTTTTTTTTCTTCTGCTCATTAGAAAAATCTTCATCACAGTGGACTACCCATCACGAGAGGAAGTGAAAGGGAGGGAAGTTTCCATAGTGATGACCAGGTCTTGGTAATCATTGTGTGTTGATTAATTATATTTGTATACACTGGAGTCAGAGTTGCTGCTGGTTAGTAAGAGACAGAGAAAAAGAGAGATGTGTCCGATGAGGCAGGTGGCTTTATGACTCCATGCTGTAGCAGCCCCTTTCTCCTCCAGCAGCCAGCAAAATACACCCTCGCTCTGTATGAACAACCGAGTGCGTGTGCGTGTACAAAAGATCCTTGTCCAATCATTACTTGGAGCAGCTATAAAGTGGAGGCATGCCGTGCACACTTAATCGTACATGCTCCTGAAACGATCTCTTTGCTGTATTTTGTTGTTAATTTTTTTTATCAAAAGCACTATTGTGCACAGGGAACACACTCCTGTAATTGGACCTTTGAACGGGAAGGGTATGCAACACCCTTAATATGCCCAAGTGTTCCGTTTGCCCCTTCAGATTAGCCTCAATCAGTGTTTGAAAGGTACCTATTCTAAAAATAAGATGGACATAAAGTGCCTTTCATTCCCTTCTCTGCTTGTTGAAAAAAATACTTAAAAATCAGTAAATAGTGTTGCCATTTTGTGCCTCCACGTCTCTAATTCCCCTCATAATGGAAGCCTTTTTTCAGCCCCGAAAGGTTTCTATCGATTATAGTGTTAGTCATCTAACTGCATGTGTCACCTCTGGCCTCCCGTTAGAGCCGACAGTAAGAGGCATACTGAACAGAGGGGGCAGAAGGGACCTTCTTATCAAAGAGGTCCAGATGGAGCGTCTCAAAGAGGATGATGTATTTGGAAATAAAATGAAGTGCCTTCATCCCCAGCATGGCCAAATCCACCGCACATTATAGCTCTTTTACTCCACCTTACTTTCTCACTTGCTCTTCCCTTCTCCCTGTTAGCTGTGGGTGATTTGACAGTTACTGGTTTGATTGTGCTCTTACAAATTCCAGTATACTCTGTCTGGCCATCCTTTTATCTCCTGGTAAGTTAATAGACTGTTTAACAGTTCTGTATTTGTCAGACAGCTTGAGAGTAGCTGGAGCCCCAATTTACTATTCATGCACTCACCATCCACTTTATTAGGAATACCTGTACACCTGCATGTTCATGCTTTTACTTAAATAGTAAATAGACTCATATAGTCTTTATGGTAGTGCTGACCATGTGTTGTATAAGTATTTAATAACAACAAATAAGTGTAGAACAGGGTATAGCATGAAATATCTACTTTGTTCTAAGTATATAATTTTGCTTGTGGCATGTCTGAAACCTATAGGATATAAACCAGCTCTTTTTCTCTTGCATCTGATATGTCATTTCCGATACTCATCTTTTTCCCCTTTAGCTTTCTCTGACATTCTTTTCATTTCACCCAGTGAGATATGGGACCTAAGGCTGCTGGATGCTTGCACAAAGTATGTTTACTTAGACTGTTCCAATAATCACAGCCGGCCTCATCAAACACACAAGCTGTCAGATTTAACATGGACATATCAATAATCATAATCCTTTCCATAGGTAAACAAGGTCGTTACCATAAAACTCCAGAGACATGAGGTACTTGGAGTCTCCAGCTCCAACCTAGGAAGCTAGGAAATGAGGAGACTCTAGAAGCATGGTTTATTGAGTTGTAGTGGAAACATGTGCAAGATACAGATGAAACAGTTGTTTAGGGTGAGGATGACATGTTAGAGTTCTTACTAATGATATGGTGAAGCCTACACAGCAGATTGTTAAGCGAGAATATCCACAGTAGCCATTTACAGGGTCGACTTTTACTTCGAAAGGTCATTATTGAAAGATTCCACCAGCTGATTCCATGAAACATTAATGCTACATTTAGTAATAGTGGACAGGGAGCTTATTACATTTAGCAATTTGTAGTTGCTAGTATGTCTGGTGAATAGAAAGTGATGAATCAGTGGTTAAGGCTTTGGGCTACTGATTAGAAGGTTGTGAGCATTACCAGCACTACCAAACTGGGTCCATTAGCAATGGAAAAACCTTTCATTGTTCATTCATTTATTTTCCTTCTGCTTTTTCTGGTGGGGCTCAACAGGCTGAGAAGGTAAGCCCAGACTTATCTGTACCCAACCACAGATTTCAGCCCCTCCTCAGGGACCGTTTCACACACCAACTGTGAGATATAATCTCTCCAGCGGGGTCCTTGTTCTGCCCCGCAGTCTTCGTTCAGTAGGACATGCCTAATACAGCTCTTCTGGGAGCTGGCCAGGGGTCATCCTTGTAAGGTTCCTAAACTCCCTAAACTGGATCCTCTCAATTTAGAGGCTGGATTTTTGAGGCCAGCAGCCCTGCAGAAGGGCCTCATTTTTGGTGCCTGTACTCACAACCTTATTCTATCAGCCACTACCATAGATGAGGATAGGGACATAGATTACACAGAGAGTATTGTCTGTGAACTGAGCTCCTGCTTCACAAACACAGACCTGTACAGTTTAACATCGCTGCCTCTGACCTGATTCGTTCCAGTCATCTAGTCCATCACATGACTGCCACCCTACTTGCCTTTTACTTGAGCCCTACCCTTCATCTGCCAGTTGGTGAGCCCACAAATCTGTCTTAATTATAATCTTTGGGGGGAAAAAAGCATCAATCGCATAAGCAACTGTGATGTAAATTTCTGTTTGCTTTTAGCATTTTAATGAAATGTTAGGCCACCTTATGCAAATTGTTTAGCCTAACATTAAATAACTAACAAAAGCAAGTGTAGTCTTTGACTTTGCACCCTTACAGTGGGGAAAATTTCCCATAAAATGAGAGTTCTCATTTTAGACTGAGTACATCGTAGCCATAATCACGTTAGAACCACTGTGATTTATATCTTTAGTGATGATAAAGATTTATAAAGCATTCCAGCAGCAGAAGAATGTTTATTTTCTTTGAGGTGAGACACCAGAACCTCTTTTTGTTCATGTAGTACAGATGTTATGCTAATGTCAGGGAATTCAGATAGTATGGGATTGGTACAATTTTATTATAAGTCTGATGTGTACCATGTGCAAAAGTCAAAGACAACATTCTGCCTCATTCAGTCTCAGTGTTTGTTTGAACCCCAGAGCACAACTTTCAGACTGGTCCAGAGAGTTATGCTGGTTACGTGATACACAACCACCCCTGCATCAGACCTTATGAACAAGCTTGACTCAATCCCTCATACAGCATGACTGATTCATAAAATTGGCATAGAACTGGTTTATTGGCATGCTAAGTATGTTTTCTCCAGCCATGCGGTGATGGAACCCAGCCATTGCTTCAGACTCCAAATACAATTGGGCATTTGGGCGGTCAGTAGCTATCCAATACATTTTCGTGCCCTTTACAATGTCATTGTGTTAGGAAGCTTGACATCCTGTTAAGAGTGTGTACTGCTTTTTGCTTATGATCCTTAATTCCCGATGGAGGAAATAGCTTTGGAAAGCCTCGTGGCAACATGACATCAAAGAGTGGCGTGACCACGTTTGATCCTTTCTGCAACAAGCCGTATGACTCACACAATTTAAAATGAGTGCGCATGCGTGTGTGTTTATGTCTGTATGATCAGGGAGTGATGGACATTGGACTTGCAAAGCAGCCATTTATTTATAATGCTTTGGCTCTATCACTCTCCCTCTCTTTGCTTCTCTCCTTGTCCTGCATAAACACAGGAACTCGCCTTCATGTGTGTTTATCTCTTCCCACGGAGTCTGCTAGCCTACGGACTCTTAATAATTAATCTGATGGGCTCGCTCTCCCGTTTGATCATCTCTCCGTATATGTTTGTTTGCTGGAGTTTAACAAGTTACCAGTGAGAGTTTCTTCTTACGTCTAGTTGTGTTTAGATTCGCCATCCATCCAAAAGATATTTAGGCACCCAGGAGAGATGAAAAAGTAATCCAAAAAGAAATGGCTGTAATAATGGATGAGTATTTACTCTCTCCTTATTTGATTCAGAAACTGCTCTTAATAATGTAGTAATAAAGCATTAAATTTGCTATTCATTATGACATAGAAAAAATGGGAGTTTGTGTCATCTCTTGTCTTTCTGAAAACCTTGATTAATATGTTTCCTTGGATGCCATTAATTATTTAGGGACATGTATGAGTTTTTGGGATGAGTGCAATAACAGGCGCATTAAAATCGAGACAAAAAGCTTTGTGATTTTTTATTCATTGTTCCTTTCAAATATTAATGGTCAGAATGTGCAGATTGTCTGTAGCATAATTACTGCCATGTTGATGCATGGGACCAAGTCATCTCTGGGCTCGAGCGCTATCGGTCCATGCTCTCTCTTGCTCAATATCTCTTTAGTGTTTTTACTTTCTTAGTACTCCCCTCTATTCCTAACAGGTCTCCATTACCCAGATGAGAAAGCTCCAAGCCCACTCCAATTCCAGACCCTCGTTATGCCTTCTTTGTGTTATGGTCAGTTGCACTGGCTGAAAGTGGGGGCAACATAACATGCTGCAAATAATTTATTGTTGCTCCAGTAATGCAGTTAATGCTATTACAGCTTACTTCCGAAGAATTTAATTAGCTTCTGGTGCATATGGTGACACAATAATTCTTCTTTATTTGTCTCCTCTATCAGCTCCACCTAGGTTCACCAAAGTTCCCGTAGACATGATTGGTGTCTCTGGAGGAGTGGTGTCCTTCGTATGCCAGGCAACAGGTGACCCCAAGCCAAGAGTGACCTGGAATAAAAAAGGAAAGCGTGTCAACTCTCAACGCATCGAGGTGAGGCACAGAACTATGGGTCTAAGTTACGCTCAACACACTTCACCGCACTGAAAAACACATACTACACAAAATACTATCCTGTTCTTGTATTCGGCAGCCTTATATGCACGGTTGCCGAACGTGGATTTTGCTGTTAGCATTGTGTTGAACGCTCTGTGCGGAGATAAGCTGCACCTTATTTATGATGTTTATCTGCTGTGTTCCTCTGTCAGTGCACAGATGGCAGCTGTAGAGTCCTGATTGATGCTCAGCGCGCCTTAATTAAAACTGGCTCAGTGCTAACCATGCCGTCAACGTTCAAGACGGATGGAAAACTTGACTCGACAGATTCCATAATGCACCCACAGATCGCCAGTCTCATCGTTTCTCCTTCACTGTGTGGTTCAATCCCAAGTGTTTTAATGATCTTGGCGCAAATGATCATCTTCTTATCATTTAAAAGTGGCTTTATGAGGAGCTTAAATTGATTCGAGTTCCCTTCCAGCCATTGTTTTGATATTGATCCATGCACTCGGCAGGCCAGTGTGTACCGACTGCACTGCATCTCGTTAGTGGTGCCTTTAAAACCTCCTGTAAAAAAAAAAAGCCACCCACAGTGTCAGTTACTGACTAACAACGGCAGTTTTTCTCTGCATCATCCAGTTAGGATGACATCAGATGAAATAGCATGGGATATTTAAAGTTTATTATGTAAATATGATGTATAAAAGATTATGGAAAATGCATGCCAATGGTTTCTGGCCAGTCATGTACAATGTGAGATCTTGCATGCTCTAGATCAGGGGTGGGCAATCTTACCCGGAAAGGGCCGGTGTGGGTGCAGGTTTTCACTCCAACCGAGCAGGAGGCACACCTGATTCCACCTGTTTAATCAGTTGATCTTGGCTTTCAATAGATTCAGGTGTGGCTTCTGCTTGGTTGGAATGAAAACCTGCACACACACCTTTCCGGATAAGATTGCCCACCCCTGCTCTAGATCCACAGTTTAAAAAGTGGGGTGTGAGAACTACCAGGGGTAAGTGATGTATAGCCAGAGTGTCCACAGTTTTATCACTACAGTCATTGTTGTCCTAGTTATGTAGTCATTTACTCGTACTCGTAAAAGAAAATGCCCCGATGCCATGTGATACTATGCGACGTAAGCTGCAATTGTGTGTAAGTGTAAGTGTAACTAGTGTATGTTGTCACACTTAGGAACTGGCAAAAATGATGCCGATCTGGATATATTTCACGATTAATGATGGCAAATTGCTTAGTTCATTGCTAGCAGCACACAACAGCAACCATCATAAACAAAGCTAAAGAATAATGTTCCATGATACCCCCAATTAATTCTAAGCAATCAATATCAACGAGTACTAAAAAAATATGTACTCATTTTCTGTATGAAATGGTATCAACTCCATATTAATGTCATGCCTTTGTTCAGCAAGCACATATGTTGTCATGGTCAGGATTCCGCATACATTTGGCCATATAGTGTATTCTGTGTGATCATCAGAGGGGTTCACTGGAAATATTTTATTTCACTGTAATGGATAAAGATCTTCAGATCACTGCTGGAACTAAACTGCTGACGATTACATGCAGGATCATGGTCGAAAGCCTATGCATGCATTATCTCTTTCCTTCTGTGTGTTTATATACGCATATGTTCTACATTATACAATTATATGAAGTTCTAACCTAACGCCTTTCTTTCTGCAGACCATAGAATTCGATGAAGGTGCAGGAGCTGTGCTCCGTATCCAGCCTTTGAGGGCTCCACGAGACGAGAACATTTATGAGTGTGTGGCAGAGAATAGTGAAGGCGAGGTCAGCGTGCAGGCTAAGCTGACTATCATCAGAGGTAAAACAGCCTGTTCAGTCCACATCAGAGCACTGGGAAATTATATACATATACATAGGGAAATTATATACATAATGTTTTATCAGAATTCTTTTTTAGCTTGACTTGTCAGTGGTTTAAGTGTAAGAAAATACATACATAGATTTTTTTTTGTAATATCTAGAAGTCTTAATGTGAAACAACTGATAGTATGAATAGCATTTTGTTTTCAAACCTGTGCACCATAGCGCAGCTGTAACCGTTTAATCCTGACAAAAAGAAATTCCCCACACTGCAATTGGCTTACTGTTTACAAACAGCAGGTGTGGGGATACTTCTCACGTGGACGTCCTGCTCTACATAACCTGAACCTAACATGGCCCCAACTAACAAGGTGTGGTCCAGTGGGGTAGCCCGATTCAGTTTCCCAAACAGTCCTGCCGTTCCATCTGGCCAGAAGAGGCAGTGTTTCCTCTTTCTGCGTTGTATTATTTATTTCCTGTCCACGCTCTGAGCCCCAGCCATCTGCCTCATTACTGCTGAGCGCCTGTCCTGGCAGCGACAGGGGCTCCTGGCTCGGCCGTGGCCCAAACGCACCGTTCGTGTAGGCAGCCCAGTTTTACATGAAAATCCAGGCTTTGGCAAGGCCCAAGGAGCTCAGTGGGGAGTAGAGGTCCCAGCACTGAGGGGGGGGTGACTCCCCAACCTCCTCCCTCATCCATCTGCTTCGAGCCTTCCTGAGTGGAGCACTTTATCAGAACAGCAGCCACATGAACACACATACACTTGTGTGGAGATTCAAACATGAATTCCCACTGAACTGCACTGAGCATGCTTGAATACCCAGCACAATGTCAACACACATACAAATGCTGTACATCTTTACATGCGTCATTTACCTCCCACATTCTGCCTGGCAGGGGGGCTTAGGATTTTTCTCAAAGACAAGATTACTGAAGTGTTGTTTTTTTTCAGCCGTTAGCTTCACTGACTGTTTAGTCACCTTGGCCTGGGCAATCCAGCCCTGCCTGGATCTGACACACCAGGCTGGCTTTGCTGCAAAGCTGCTCGGATGCGTTTTTAGCCACCTCCTGGCTAGAGCAGTGCTCAACATCCGTGAGCCGAATGCCTAATATCGGCCATCTGCTTTTCCTCCATGTCTCCTTTACGGAGTCCTTTGAGAGTCCTTGGTGGACTCGTGGCGGGAAGAAGGAAAGAGACACCTGCACTCTTCCATGTTTCTTCCTCATCATGTCACTATGTGAGTGCACATCACTTGTCTGTCTCTCTCTCTCTCTCTCTCTTGATTTGTTGACCCTGGCATCTTGCCTACTCATCAGCTGCCAACCTGGAGCACTTGAAATGGTCCAATGCAAGCAGCAGCCCAGGTTTCACCATCTGCCTGCTTCCTGATATGTGTTAGACGGACACACACTGTTCTGCAGCCTGAGGTGGTGATGGCATTGATACTGGGAACACTGTTCACCATGGTACAAGATCAGAAGATCGGTGGCTTCCAGATTAGTCTGGGGATCCTGCCTTTCTCCTGCCAAAATGTCCTGTCATTCTCTTTATCTCTTTTAATCTTTGTCTCACTTTTTGCCTCTGAAGTGATATAGGCATGCGTTCTCTGTGACCCGGACTCCTCTAAACTTTAGTCACAGGGACCTCGTTAGTGCAGTTAGTGCTAAAGAAGACATGCAGCTCACAGCCCATTCTTGTTTGATCAGGAACACATTTAATTGGCCGTTCTCCTGCAGGACAAGACGTGTTTGTTGCACACTCTTTTGTGCAGTTTTAATTAGACCGCTACCGACCCCTGCCATCAAAACCCTGCCAAGCCCTTTTAATTCCCCACTCATCTCTGACCTTTTCTGACTCGGCTATGCTATTTTTGAAATCACACTTTGTTTTATCGTGTGGAAAATACTTATTTGCTTCTCTTGACTGTTGTCTTTGAGTGTCACAGAAGAGGGAGAGATGCCCGTGCTCTCATGCTGCTCTGTTGAGCCTTGCTGGTTACTGAGTGAGTCATCTCTCTTCGCAGTTCGTCTTTGCATTCCTGACAGATTTACTTCAGATTGTGCACTAGCCAAATCCCAAGCTGCCCAGTCCCACAGCCACTTTGGAAAACAGCCTAATTCCACACCCTTTCTGCCTTTTCTCCTGCTCGTCTTCTTGCCAAATAAAAATTTGAAAGTCATACTGTGCATGAAAATTTTTTTTTAATAGTAACATGTCCTCTTATATGACAAGTTCTTTTTTTATATAGTGTTTAAGTATTATTCTGCTTTATTATCTTAGGTATTAGAGGGCAAAACAGATTGTAAAAAATGTACACAAAAATTATGATGACGATGACAAAAAGGTGGAATCTTTTACCAACACAATGAAACTTAGACTATGACAAAGCAGTATAAAATCTACAAGAAAATAGAAAACTAGAAAGCACTAGAAAATGTATGAATTGTTGTCATGTTAAATTGTATCCAGCCATGCTTATTGTCCCAATTTATTAAACAATAGGAATGCTACAGCAGGGTTATGACATGCATAGCATAACTCATTTTTAACATTTTGAACAATTGCATTGTATTTTATAAAACATGCTTATTAGGACATACAGTGGGGGAAATAAGTATCGAACGTGTCAACATCTTTTTCAGTAAGTATATGCCCAATGAGATTATTCACATGCAGTTTTCATCAGACATCAGTATTAATTCAAGAAATCTGGAAATGTAAAGAATTCACAACATCAAAGTCCATGAATAAAAGTTATATGTAATAAAATGGAATGACAGGAAAAACGTATTGAACACACTAAGAAAAAGCAGTTCTCCAAGGCAAGGTAAGGCAAGGAACCAACTGAAATCTGTAAGTAATTATACCTCCTATCCGTGCAAATTAATATCAGCTGGGTTAGTAAATGGATCTATAAAAAGGCTTTTCCTTACCAAGGTGTCACATAAGAAACATCTTATGATTGGTAAAAGCAAAGAGCTCTCCCAAGACCTTCACAATCTTGTTGTTGCAAAACAATGTTGATGTGTTCAATACTTATTTCCCCTACTGTATAGTTAACATCAGGGTGTAGGCAGGTTAGGGCATTGAATATGTCTAACTTAGGAACAGTCCTACTTAATGATATAAAAAACGTGTTATCATAAATCAGTATTATGATACATGTGGTATAACTGTATATAGAATCTAGTGAATATAGATGTATACACACCTATTTCCAATCTACACCATTCACAGTCCGAGGAGAAAATCTATTGGGAGTTTGTCTCAGGGGGGTGAGTGTTTTTCAGGCCTGGTATAAATGCTTTAGACAGACTAACGGAGTAAGGCTGATTATGATGTTCTCTGTAGCATTGTGGATTGGCTTAGCCATTAGCAGACCCAAAGTGTTTTACTGTGCATTAGTGTAGAGAGAGTGAACCCATTCCTGACTGAGAAAAGCATGGGGTCGGGCTGAGGGAATGAAGGATGAGGTACAAGAACGTGACGTTGAATTAAAGGTGCACTTAGTCCTGGTCTAGGCTCAATTTCCTGGCAACCATATTGCTTAGACAGAGTAATAGAATTTGGGGCTGGAGGAACATGCCTGAGTTACAAATCAGCCACTTTTTCTTGTAGTAAGCCAAATAACAGCCAAAACTTGACAAGACGGGACTCTTCCTTTATGTGGTGTGCTTACGGTGAAATATGGACATCACTGTGGAACCGGCGACATTGGGCTTCCCCAAGGATAAGTTCAACGTCCTTTTTGCCAAGCACAGTACACAACACAGACTTTATCTGGCCACATATTTTATATCTGTAGACATTTTGTGTTAGAAAAATCACACTCCCTGCTGAATGTCCTCTCACACATTTTCCTTCCCTTCCTCACTGATTATGATAAATCAGAATTCATTGTCATGGTCCTATATGCACTAATTGCCGGAATGGGAGCAAGTAACTGTGATATTTACAGTACCCCTGAAATCCAAATAAATGTTTCAGAGATTTTTGTACATTTCCCTGTACATTGTATTATGGACACCAGTATAATAGTAAATCTGGAAAATGGCCATAGATATTCTCATTTAAATTTTTATAGTTTGGCGCATACAGCTAAATTATTTATAAAAAATTGATGACTCAATTTGCAGGAGTCTTGTGTTCGTCCAATTAAACACACTGTAGAATGTATATGTCCCACCCCCAGGGTTGTTTGTTGCTGTAGAGTAGCAGCTCATTAGCAGGAAACATGGCTGGTCTTCTTGCATGCTATTGCCTTCTCCAGCCATCACTTGGTAATGAAAGTGGACAGGCGGGGTGAAGGTGGCGGTGAGAAAAAGACACTCACAAAGTTTTCCCTGTTCTACATATTTAGCTACTTTGCTATGCTACTGGTAAGTTTGTTTAGATTTGGTGGGGGTGTGGCATATCTCAGTTGTTATTGGCTGTTGTGTAAATCAGTCAAGCACATCAACATGAGATCACTCTGACTTCCTGTTTCAAAAGCAAATATGTCAACCTAAGGAATCAAAGAACAGCTCTCAAGCCATTTCATGGGAGATAGGAGAATGTTTTGGGAAATGGTTCAAGGTTAGAGACTGTTTTCTAGAACGAACTGTAGACTGCTTCTCCCTGCATAATTGATCCAGACCTCAGCCTCTCTTCCATTAATCTGTCTGTTGATGGCTGATCTTAGCTTTGTCAATAAAGGTCTGTAATTAGCAGTGACCCATGTGACTAGCCAGCATGATTGTGTTTTTGAGATACGCTGTAGTGAGCACAAGTGGATGAATGGAAGATGCTGTGCCTGCCATATTGGCAGTAGTACATTAATGAGCTTTCTTTCCCCATTTTTATTGCAATTGGCGCTCAATTGAAACATAATGCTGACATGCATATAGTCAGAATTCCCCCTTCTTTCCACTCCACTAATATATATATATATATATATATATATATATATATATATATATATATATATATATATATATATATATATATATATATTAAATGAAACAGGTAGCGCTTTCAAGCTAAATAGAATGTATTATGTATATAGCTAATTTTCAGGATGTTTCATTCTAAATGCAAGCCGAAACCTGCCTTCTTGGTTCCTGGTGCTTTCTGCTGATGGGCTAATTCTGTGCCCCCAGAGATAGCCACCTATGTTAGTCATGACGCTAACAGGTTGTTACCCATAAACAGGTCAATCTCTCGACATAGATTGATTTAGCAAAATGACAACCCCAAAAGTTGCTTACATTTCTCCAGGGGGGTTCAAGGCAAGAAAGAGGGAAAGACAGAATGAAAGCCACCCATCACCATTCCCTTGCTATCCCCCCAGCACCCCCATTGTAACTAAGGAAACATGAGCTGGGAGGCAGTGAAGGTGCAAGAGATAGAGGTGGAAAACGGAACGAGTCTCTGAGGAGGAAGCTTGCATCAGGGTGGATTTGATTAAGACTGATCTGAGCTGGTATTATCACGCACACAGCTGTATTTGCCCGGTGTATTATCTGCATCCCGCACTCATAAACAAGCCAATTCCCAGGCCCACAGACTTAGACTGCATAATGCATTTGTTTAGCAAAGTTAAGATCTAGCAGAAATCTATGGACTCCGTTGCTGGGAAATCCATTACTGCAAGTGTACTATTTCAAAATGATAGTCATTTAGCTATTCAAAGTTAGTCATTTAGCAATTGATGTCTATTTATATTGCATGCCTGCTTCAACATCTGTCTGTTGGCTCATTCAATGGGATTTGCACCACATTGACCACGCTCTGCATTTTGTATACTGTTGTTTACTGCTTCTGCTAATGATGACATGCCTTCCTGGTTTTTGCAAAGGGATAATTGTCAGTAGTGAGAAACCACTTCAGGTACCATTGCAGCATCAAACGACTCCTGCAAGGTGAGTGGAAGCGCTTGCTGGTTCTGTGGCAGATCTGTCATCGGTGTGCTTCTATTTTTCAAGGCTAGTTAGCAACTTGTTGCATTCTTAACCTGTGATTTCTGTCATTAATAACATGGCTTTATGAAGACAATGTCGAACCTGAAGTGAGTTATACATCACTTTGTGGTGCTTCGCAGAGTTTGCCAAGAGTTTTTGTTTTGTTTTGTTTTGTTTTTTTGATGGAGCTCAAAATGGATCTGCAGCTCTCACTCAGTTTTCTTTTCCGTCAGAGAGAAAATGATGGTTTGTTAGAACTCTTTTCTCATACAGAACACAGTAGGTCTACACAGTAGAGCTACCCACGAATATTTTATGAGTTTATGGGCCTTCTAAACCTTTGATCCTGGGAACCTGGGAAGCAGTAATCAAGCGTCATTGGGTATTAGGAGCAGTGAGAGAGATAAATGGCTGAAACGCTCATCTCTGGGGGCATTCGTTCTCCCCACTCTGGCCAGCAATTCATGTAATGCCTGCTCAAGTAGGTCAACCTTGTGCACCCCTTTTTCAAGGCAACCAAAAAGCAAGAGAAGGCAATGGAGAGAGAGTGATAGAGGTGTAAAGACAAGGTCAGGGTATCCCAATATTCTTTTCTTTGAAAGATAAATGTTTAGATTGTACTCTAGACTCCTTCCCACAGAAAAATAAGCGATCGGGTTGTGTAAGCTTTCTGTGCAATAAGAAATGTTGCCACTGACAACACAGACTGTAGACTCCTGCTTCATGTCTCTTACCTAGCCCAGCTTATTAGAAGAAATGGATTGCCTCAGCCTTTAGATTTCATTTGCAGTGATTGCTTCTGGCAAAGGGATGGGTGAAGGAGGTTAGGCATAGATGCACTGGGACCTAAAATAAGAGATCAGTAACAAGACTACTGGGAGATTGCGATTTAGTGGTAATCCTAGGTGGGGTACTTTTCATGAATAAAGAAGAGCTGGTGGAAAGTGGCACATATTTTCTTTCCTTGTGAATGAATATGATTTGAAGAAGAAGGGGTTGCATATGATTTCCAGCCAGATTTTCCTTGAGCACCCCATATCTGGAGCACTACCTCAGCCTGACTAGTGCAATGGGGTATCTGTTAATATTTAAAGAACAACTTGTTGCCCTTAAAGGGCATGATGAGCTCAGGCTAGTGCCTGCAGTCTCTCCCCTTTTTAGGCAGCCTTGGCATAGGAGCAGGAAAGACGAACATCTGTTCCACAAACACTGAATTTTACTTTCCTTCCAACTATCTTTTTCTTTTATTCCAAGCATCTTGCTGAAAACTAGTTTTGCCCAACAGCCACATTATTCACTGAAGGTAAAAAGCAAGGCACTGCCACCATATTGCTTAAGGCACATTCTTGCCCAGGAACAGTGCTTGCTGACAACTGATTTCATCCAAAACGGGAAGAAATGTACCCAGAACTCAGCAAGTCGAACAAGATGAGGCATTCAGCTTCCTCTCCACATGCTACTGGAGGTACTTGTCATTCCACTTGCACGTTGATATGTACATGTAAATAAAATTCAATGCTTCCTAGGTGAGAACCCAGGCCACATTTCCTTCCCTTGCCTAATGGCTTCTTAGCAATTATCAGCAATTATAGCCATTCAGATGTTTTTTCCATTTACTCCTAAAGGCTTGATATTTGCTCTTTTACTCTGTGTGTAGGAGCAACCCTGTTATTATAGCATTAATTGCTTTTGGCTAAAAGCACATAGTTAAACGCTTATGTTTGGATATAGCGCTTCCAGTGCCTTTGTACTATTGTTTCTCCAGTTATATTTTTTTTACCGTTCAAGGAGGGGATTGGACTCCAAGTGCTTTTTCTCTAACGCCGAAGCTTTTTGGGCCACATCTTGGAGGCAAGACAGTTATCTTTAAAAACTGAGCCAATGGCTTTATTTTTCATGAGATGTTGCACCTGCCCACGCATCCTCTGTCATGTCTTTTAGATAATGCAAGCCTTTTGTTGTGATTTGGCAAAACAATGACAAGAAAAGTAAGACTCTATATACTGTCTTTTCCTGTTATTTTTTTTTTTTTTTTTTGCATTATTATTACTGGAATATCTTGACTCAATAAAAATCTCATAAGGCATACCATTGTTTTAATCCTTGTAAATATAATGTAATGGTTTTGTACAGTATGTACTTTGCCACACTTGTGCTCCAAAGAAAAAAGCACCTGGAAAGGAAATGCTGGCATTGACATTGTGCACTGCTTTTGTTAAGATTTAGTGGCCAGGTCTTGTCCCATGTCTCTCCAGCAGCATGCCTCTTAGGAACTAGCAAAGTGAAACAAAGGAACATCAGTGGATAAAAATAAACTAAAGAGGTTCTTGTTTTTCTTTCTGAAAGAAGATAGAGAGGTGCTATAAGCAATGTGCACTCTATCTATGTTCCTACAGTCCTACAAACCTAATTTACTAAGGTCACTAATATGATTTATAGAAAACAACAACTGTGATACATTTAGGCTGCTCTTGCCTTAATTGAGTTACCATTTTTTTTGCCCAATTAGTTGTGAAGAGAACAACTCAGATGTGTTTTCCATAAACTATTTGAGTGACCCCAGTTTGTGAGGTGAATCGTTTTCCATTTCTTTAGAAGCAGGAGCCTTTCCTCACAGACCTATTCATGACAGCATCTCAAATCCAGCAGCCTTTCCAAGCACTTCCAGGAACTTCACTCCAAGCATACACATTTCAATCACTGCCGATAAAGGATCTCTCGTGCGAGCCACTTAATACACAGGCTGTCAGAGCACCTCTGCACATCTCTCTTCATCACCTCAGAGTTTGTTTGCTCGACCTTTCTCATCTCATCTCAGGGCAGCTTGTTTTAGAATGACAGAGCCTGGCCAACCCTTTCTGCTTTCCACTCAGCTTGAGCTTTAGCCTTCTGTTTCTGTAACACCTCTTCTATTCTTCCTCTGTATGCCTTCTCCTTCTTTGCCTGTGGTAATGGTGTATATATTTGCATTTATTTAACTTGTTTGCCTGACACTTTTATCTGAAGCAACTGGAGCCTGGTGCACCCTACACGATTTTAGTCTCGATTTCCTTGCTGCACACTAATATTTGTGGCTCAGGAACAACCCCAGCCTCAGCTTGGTGACTATTTCTCTTGGGGCAACTGTTTGTCTAGTGGTTCAACAACGTGATTTTCTCAGTATGCGAGCTGTCATCGAGGCTCTTATATTTTCAAGCATGTTTGATATTCTAGTGTGTTTGAGCCCCTGTACGACTAGTAGAGCAGAGATTAAAAACAAACATGGTGATGTGTAGTATAAAGATACCTCTTTTTACTTTTACTATACCTCCAGTTCTTTTTGTGTATCGTCTTCTTCACTTGCCATGTCTCTCAAACCAGTTCTTCCTCGAATATTTTCCCAATTTTCTTGTTTCTGTACAAAACAGTGGCAAAGTCACATGACAGACAACACTCTTGTTTCTTTCAGCTACATCCACCAAACAACTGATCACAAGTCATATAGTGTGAGCAGTTCAATGATTTTAAAAGTCACATAGTGTGCACTCAGCTTTACAGTTGAGACAAAATATAACTGAGCAGAGCAGATGAAGTTTAAGGGTCTTGCTCAGGGACTTAACCGTAGTTTGGCTGTGCCATGTTTGAACTCACAACCTTCCAAACAGTAGCCCGAAACCTTAACCACTGAGCCACCAGTTCCGTCCCCACTAGTATTCAGTGCCCCAACAGATGTGCATGGCCCTGCCTTCTCTACCACTGACAAGTCTTTATGACAGCTATGTGGTAGACACAGCTGGGCTTGGTCATGAGACAAGGCGTGTGCAAACATCACCACATGTCATGGCTTAATTGTGCAGCGCCTGAAAGATCCCAGGCTCCTCAAGTGATTGTTGCTCTATCAAAACCCAATAGGGGTGTGCTGGGAGATACAGGGGCATCTGTTTAGTGTCACCAGAATATTCACACGCAGAATGCTGATTTGTATTCCAGAGTTATAATGTTTGCATCCTGTAGATCAGCAACAGCCATTTTTGCCAGTGCCAGACACTCAGACAGGGTTGTTTTTCCATGAAGGCAATGGTTAATACTATGTGGCTGTGGCTTCAATCATAATATTCCCTGTGTAGTATGATTTGGATGACTGAAAAGCTTCATAGACAGAATCTCCAACCTCTTGGGGCTTATGATATACTGCTCCCACCAATGTCTTATGTTCTGCACTCCAGAGCCTTTGGTCAACTTTTGCACTCAAAACTCTCTTTCACAGTCAGAAATTTGGCCGGAAACGGTGCCCTTAATTTTTATTACTTTGGGGAGTTCTTTGTGGAGGTTTATTTCAAACAGAACATCGAGACCTTGTTCCATCTTTAAGTAGTCGGTCCTCCTTATGCTTTCCTCGTGTTCAGGTGATGAGTTTTCCTGGTGTCATGTCCCTGGCTCATGTGAACTAATGCATGCTGACTTAAAATGACAGAACATTTGACCCTGACCAAACCAGCTCCTATTCATGACCACAGGAGTGCTGATAGACCTCCATGTGTTCTCTTTATTTCTGACTTTCTCTCTTCCTGTCTCCTTGCCTGTCTCCTCTATGTCTCTAGCATCTCCACAGACCACTATAATAATAATGCACAGTGCCTTTTAAAGGCCCATCCCTGACTGTGGTGAAGGCTAGTCAGTTAACCTGTTTACAGCACTGATTAAATCAAATCATTTCAGTAAGTGAAAATATCAGGATGAACAATAAGAGCACAGGATATACTTGTAAAATATGCTGCAGCCTCAGCATGTACAATATGTGCTTCTCAGAGGCTCTTTTATGTCAGTTATATTACTGTGGTTTACTTCATAAATATAAATATAGGGTAATGCATTTATTTATTGAAACATACAAACTACCATAAATTGTGCACAAAAAAGAGAAAATAAGGCTTTAGTCTGGATATAATCTGATTTTCAGAGTTAAGCTTCAGAGGTTCATAAATCCATGTAAGTTGTCTTGGTTTGTTTTTCATTTCAAATGAAATTGGGAAAACAAGGAATCTGTTTAATTTTATTTTTGTTTTTCTATTAAATTTGTTCACTTTATTATTATTTTTTTATTAAAAGATTGATTCATTTTTTTCATTGTGAAGTGTTGTCTGGAACCTTATTCTGTTTCCAATAAAGATATGATAAATATGCAGTAAACATATGCAGAAATAAATTTTGTCACTAACAACAATCTTTAATCTATGCTTCTAGCTACTAGCTACCCAGTAATTGTTCATATATATCTGGGTCATTCAGTAATAACCAGAAAAAGAATCGAAAATAATGAAAACCAAGCAAAGGAGAAATGAATAGCTTTTTTTTAAAATAACTTTTTGTGTTTGGATGCTGACTTGTTGAATCTGTAATGAATGGAGATATCACAGGCCTGAGTAACTATAGTGGGCTGCAGCGTGAACCGATTACCACCATTTTTCCTATAATCACAGTGCAGAGGAGACACCGATCCAGCGGTGAGAGCTCCCAAAGCAATTGAATTAAAGACTTTGCACCTGTTTCTTTGCATAATGCAAGTCACACACGACTACTAAAAACAATTATCCATAATGACATCACCCTCGATTTACACTGTGGGAGGGCAGCTAATGCCGTAGGGAGCAGCACTCTGCTGGATTGCGTGAACACACAACCAGCTGTTGGACAAAGTGGCCAGTGCACTCAGCCCCCATCCTCCCGGCGTGCTCATCACAACAACGCCATTATCACTGCAGCTTAACAGCTTTTATGCCAGGCCAGAGCTGACCGCCTGAGCTACCCAGATATCAACCCCCTGTGAACGCCGCCACTGCTAATTGCATTTCATTTTGAATTTTAGGGTATGTCATGACCCATAAGTCCTCTAAAATAGCAACACAAAAAAAATCAAAGCACACAGATGTCGGCCAGTAGTGGCACCACCTGATCGCTGAGAGAACAGCTTTCAGACAGCCTTCGGGGGGCTCATTCTCACACTGTGTATCACAAAAGGGGTATTTTTAGGCTAATGGTTGGCCATTTGAAAACCCACTAATTAAGGCTCCTGTGAAAGGTTATCAATAGAGTGACACATTGGTGCTTTGGGCTAACAAAAGAAGGACGTGAATGACTAGGCCCGGTGGTAGAATCTGCCAGGTGCGTAAGATTAGTTGCTGGTGCCTAATGATGAATCCAGAGACATCCTGACAATTGTGTGCTTCCAACTTTATGACAACAGTTTGGGGAAGGCCCACACACTTTTGGCGATATGGTTTATCACCTAAAAAGGATGTTTTTGTTTTTCTTGTACTCAGTCCTTGGTCTTTATAATGTTGAAAATGTTGTCACACTTGTAATGAACTATTTGTGTTGACATGCCCACTGCGAATTAAAACTGTACATGAATTAAAACTGCTGTGACTCTATGAATCTAGCCACGTTGGTTCGCGTTATAATTTCTCAATACATGGTGATGGAATTGTCTTTAAAGTTGTCTTTGCTGTAAATTGTCTTCTTTAGGAATTAATGCTATGATTGTCCATCAGCTCCAAGGATCAGTTTTCCTGACATTGTATTGGTCACCTAAACACACGTTCTATTAACAATGATGGGGCATTTCTTCATGATGTCATTCTGGACACTTGATTTTTTTCTTATTTCTAAATGAAATTAAATGGCTGGTGTAACTTCATTTAATTATATATCTTTTAAATTGCACTGTAGTACAACTGTTCTTGCGGTGTTGAGCCCCCCAAACCAGCCCCACTGTTCTTCTCAGAACTAACTGAGCTGTTAACAATCTTTAAGTTCAGTCTTAAGTTTATGGCTTAACTTCCATTCAACTTGCTCTGCTGCTCACCCAACAGCACCCTAGGCTCCTCCCCTCACCTTTATGTTTTTCCTTCTCTATGGCTGTTTAATTAAGCTCAGAGCCAATTATTCTCAGTGTGTTTAAGGCTTAATTACAGTGTCACTCTGCCACTGAGCTGCCCTCAAACCACGACTTTAGCATATTCCTTTACCGACCAAAGCACTTGCTGCTGAGTATCTCTCAAACAATGGGACATTTCAGTTTCAGAGTAAAATGGAGTGAAAGCAAGCATCTCTGCCATTCAGCAGACTGATTTACACATAGACTGTGAAATAAAGAGAATGCCGGGAGCATCTATGATGAGAACGAGATAGAGAAAAGGAACACTTTTTTTTTTTTTTTTTTTTTTTTTAGAAATTGCTATTGTGGTTGCAGCCCTGAAGGAATTCCATGCACAAAGAGGTGCAACATCAGCATGGGTTAATAATTACTGAGTGAAGTTTGTCCATAAAGCCTAAACCAGCACAAATTCTTCTCACTTCCTGAAGCCTGTGATGAAATATTTATCTCAAAGCGGGGAAAAAAGTGCCCTGCCAGGAGGGTTCTCTGTTGTGCACATTTCCAAGACCATTTTTAGTGAAGAGGCCATGGCTTGGTCTCTGTAGCAGTGTTATCAGTAGTGACCATTGTCTTACTGTACAGAAATTCAGCCATTTTCTTATGTTCTACCCTGGCTGCCATGCCATGTGGGGTTAAACACACTGACCTCTGAGGTCCATCTGAGCCACATGCTGTCCTCAGGGCATCCACAGGGACTCTCACAGGCATATTGCATGTTTCCATCAGGGCATGACTTTTGTCTTTGCCCAGGGGCAGTTGGGTCACAGAAATGAGAGGATTTTTTTCATCCTTCCCTTTGTTTTTCTTCATTTATTGCATTAAGGAGGAGAGGGAAGACTTTTGATTATTAATTTCAACTCATTGTTGGATTGTTGTTGGTCCATAGTGCTTAGGGAGGCAATTTTGTTCTTGCGGGTACTTTTATAGATTGAGCACAACTTACAATTTGCCAAGTGAGTTCGTGTTAATATGTGCCTTTTGTCTGAGGATAGGCTTAGTTCGGTAATCCACTTTAAAGAAGCACTTCTGGCTTAGATGTCATCTGTAGTCTCTGGGTGTTACTGTAGTGATGCAGTGAGATCTCATATCTCTGGTATGGAAGAGCACCAGAGTTCAAGATGATCCTAACGAGGTCTTATCAAGATTATCCCTCTGCCCCTGCGCCTCATTATATTGGCATTGCAGTGTTCCATTGTCGCAGATCCAGGAGGCAAGAGAGCAAAATTGGACCTGCTCTCTGGGAGGGAGGGATACCTGTCAATCAGAGCAATACTAGCCAATCACAGGTGTAATTGTTTGGAAGAAGGCAGACAGCAGTCTCCTGTGACTGTGTTACACTGCCCTGTGACACAACATGAGGAGCAGGTCAAAAAGGTGCAGTTGGCTGACTTCACAGGGTTGAATTGAGGACCTTCACCCTCCCTGTTGGTAGCTGTTGTATGATAGGAGAGAGCTGGCTGGTGGGTAGAAATTAGGATGAAAATGGTGGGAAAAAATCCGAAAAGAAAGATGTACAGTAGACTTCTCATTATCCAATTTATTATTTTAGTCTGCAATATCATCCTCTCCCTTTTCTCTCCCACAGAGGACCTGCTTCCTCAAGGCTTCCCCAACATTGACATGGGTCCCCAGCTGAAGGTGGTAGAACGCACCCGCACAGCCAACATGCTCTGCGCTGCAAGCGGCAACCCCGATCCTGAGATCACCTGGTTCAAAGACTTCCTGCCGATTGATCCCAGTACGAGCAATGGGCGGATCAAACAACTCAGATCAGGTAAGACAGTCACGTTCCACTTTCCTGCCGGGTTCCTCAAACATGCTTACTTTTGCACAGAGACTTGTGTTGCAGGATTGAATTGAAACCTTCTTGCAGACTTTACAAAGCTGGTACACAGAGGCTGTTGTTGAACTGTGAAAGAGGAGCAGGTTAGATTTCATGGTAGAATACAAGTAATGTCGGTTTTAAGATTGTTCATCTGTGCTGAGTGATTCAGAAACAGTCTGAGTATATATTTAGGCTCAGTAAGGAGTTGCTTTTCATCAGATTAAAGTTGGGTGTTGTTTGGAAGAGAAGGGAATACACCTGATCATTACATATGACACTACATGATTCTCTACATGGATTAAGGCACAATGCCTGTTCACTAAATTTACCTATTCTTTGTCATTTTTCAGAAGCTTTTGGTAAGTGTCTCTTTAAGTCGACCAGCTGCCCAACTGTCCCTGCAGCAGATGGCATTTTAAGTGCTTTTTGAATTGCATGACCGTCCCTTTACCTCTTCTTTCCCCTGTCCTCCACCTTTCTGTTTCATCTCCTGTTATACCAATGTCTGTTCTCTGTTTTACATCAACAAAAAACATTCATCCTTTTGTTCATTTTATTGGATATTGATAAAAGCTGAACTCCTTGTGCTTTGCAGTGGCCAAATTTCATAGAAGGAAATAAAGAAAGATCTAAGCCAGAGCTGAGAGTATGTGTTGTGTTCTCAAGCCTTGTATGCACATATATGGATGCTTTTGAAAACATAGTTTTTACTCACACAAACAGCATAGTAAAAGTATATCCGATCACACAAAATTGCAAAAAAAAAACAATTTGAAATTGTCATCTGTGATAGTATACAACTTCAAGAATAACATTAAGAGCTGCATATTGAGCGACAGAAAAGGATAAATGCAGAAAAACACAAATATGGACAGAAGTTAATGAATTTTTCATTCATGCGTCTTCAGTAGCCATGTTTATTCTGAACAAGTTTGCAGTTGCTCAGAGGTTCTAAAATTAAAATTGAAAATCACCCGAAGATTCAACTATGTAGAATGATGAGGTGGAACTACTGATTGAATACAAAGGATTCACTTTTATCCAAAGTTCGCAGTACGGTTTGTACAACTGGCGAAGTGGATTCAGAAGCAGTACAACACGCATCATTTTCTGACACCTCCACATGAAGGCGCAAAATAAAACAAAGGAAAATTGAATTGCAAACACATTATCCAAATAAATTACAGAGCACAAAGTAATAATCTGATTTACTAGCCATGATAAAACGGAGTTCTAGCACAAACACAACACTGCTATGAGCATGCACAGATTCACGCTGTGACATCGGCATTTTCAAAAACATGCGTTTTTCCCATTCACTTGAAACAGTTAAAACAGAGTCTTAAAATTTCTCCATCTTGAAGGGCATTTTCAAAAAGCTTCATTTTCAGTGACCCTAAAAAGCTTTTTTTCATGTGGATGGGACACCAAGAACTATGAGGAAAAAAAACTGGTTTTCAGAAAGATTCCTGTGTACATGTGGTTGCTGCTCACCAAGTGCCCACATCAGCTATAAAAATCCTTAACCTGCTCTCATCCATCTTCTGAAGCTCTGCAGCTCAAGGCCCTGGTCTCCTGGCCAGCACTGGATGGAGATTTTCCTCCTGCTAAAGCCAAGTATTATCTTAAGTCTCCATGCCCTGGCAAAATAACGCCTTGGAGCTTAAGTGTAAATCTTAGGCCTGGTCTGGCTCCATATCATCCGCTTGGCTTTCAAGCGAAACTTTTTTCTTCTTTGCACGATTGTTTTTGTCCTAAGGAAGTGCACAGTGTGCTCATCCTGCAAAGCAGATCACGCCTTCCAGAGTGCAATGAGGGGTTAGTTAGCACTTACTGTTTACTTTTTATGGCCCACCAACTCTAGCAAGATGCTGTGTGTGTTGAACGGGTGCCTTCTCTCACAGCCTGAGGGGTTTAAGATGTTGAGAGAAAGGCCTGCAAAAAAAAGGCCCTCCCGCTCTCTGGATGTGATTTCCAGCCAATCTCCACAGCTTTAACTCCGCTACTTTTAATCTCTGCTCCAAAACAGACCGAGGGCAAGAAAGAGATTTTTTTCCTATGGCCTTTTTTGAGGATGGTTGTGTGTATGGTTTTTATAAAAAAAATTTTAGTGCCTTAGAGGAAAGTCTGTCCAGGTCTCCCTAAGGCCTTCTAAAGTGATCTATGGTGCTTGTCCTTGTGTGGACAGTCATCAGCTCCCTCCCATAAAAACCGAAGCCAGCAGCTCAAGGGACAGCCGGTAAGAAAGCAGCAAGAAGACAAATTTGTTTTTCTGCTGGTCTCTTTCACTGGTCATGGGAAAATGAGGCCCAGACCTATCTGTTTGTAGGATTGGCCGTTTGTTAGGATTATCTGAGCCAGTACCCAAGAAGTTTCAATGCATGGACAATAAAACAGCATACCAGCACATAAAGATTCTAAGGGTAGTGCCTAAGTGGCACCAAAAATGGTTCATAAATAAAGACCAACATACTGGGCTCAAGCTTAATGCCATGAGTAATGTCTTGATTCAAGTGCATACAGGGTACGATCGTGTTATTTACATGGCTGGCACTTGAAGACAGGCTGATATTCCCCCTATGCCGTTCCCATGGCTCCAAACGTCAACTCTCACTTGCTTTGTCAGGTGCTGGAGATTAACAGGCCCTACATAAGGAGGGCTCATGTGCTTTATCTTTCAACAAAGCTTCTCCTGTTCTTATTTTAGGTCTAAACTGTATTTTGCTTTCTCACGACCGAAATGTGAGTCATAGTTCTATGACGTGCATTTCAGCACTGTCCACTGGACAACTGTATTGGCGACAGTCAGAACGAGCATGCAGAGAATAGAGGACTAAAGATTTGTCTCAGCGGAGGAGCTGGTAAGGTCACTTTGGCCTTCCTTGGGCTAAGTACATGGCCTCGAGCCCGATCTGAGTCCCAGCCATGCAGATGGACAGATGCTATGGTCAGATCGGTTCCTCTGCCCCGGCCTGTGTGGGCTTTCTGAGCAAAGATGCATTGGAAATGACAGCTCATTGCCCTCTAAAATTCCAAAGGGCACATGCAGTGGGTGTCTGAGGTTCCTAAGGAACCTTAGCATGGACATTGTTTGCTTATTTGAGCCTAGAGCTTCAACAACTCTATCAATTAAAATCGATAATAATCGATTATGAAAATTGTTGTCGTTATCGATTAGTTGGTCTGCACACGATATGGGGCACATTTACTCACTACGTTACTTCTGTTCCGAAAACATTCTTCGGAAGGTAAATATTAAAGTTTGGTCCCAAATGACATACTATACACTTACACTATGTAGTTTGCACCCTACTGTCTAGTGTATGAATTTTAGAAAGGTAATATCATCTCAAATGGAACACAAGCAATTTTTTTCTAACCAGAAGCATTAGCCGCTTCCTAGGTGATGACACATGGCGTCAAACGCACGTAACACAACGCCGCTAGCTTTAGCAGATACCCAGCGTCAACGAAAATGAATTTCTTCAGTTTACTGTTTATGTCACTGTTACCTTTTATGCTAAACATGACCTTAGTCACCATCAGACGGAGGCATAATCGTTGAGTGACAGCGGAAAATTAAAGTATAATTAAAATGCTACGATCGAAGTAAACGCAAGTAAAACAACATGCTTAAAGGCAGTGAGTAACAGAAAGCGTATAGTGCAGTGAAAGGAAGATTTGATTATAATTTAGGACTGTAGTTAAATTATCAGTTCTTTTTTGTGCATCCATAAAAAGTAATGCATAAATACTTATACACACACACACATATATAAACATATAGTCTGAAGTTTATATTTGTAACACTCAGATTGTGGATTTTATTTTAAATAAATGAAAAATAGTTTTATTTCTCCCCCCATCCGATTAATCAATTAATCGGAAAAATAATAGTCTGATTAATTGATTATGAAAACAATCATTTGTTGCAGCCCTATTTGAGACAACGAGTGCCACTGGCTAAAGCACATGAAGCTAATGTCATTTTTTAGTGCTCGAGGGAGACTTACTTTAGCGTGATTTTCTTGTAATTTTCCTTTTGTTTTTCTGAATAAATAACCTTTCTGTTATATGGACAGTAAAGACCTCTTTGATGCATCCTTTATCCCTATTGTTTTTCATTTACTCACCCTTTCATCACGCTCAGATGATGACCATATCGCAACCTTTAACGATTAACCTTATAACTAAACTTAAAAGCTCTAACCTTAGCCTAACCACAGCCTAACCTCTTCTAACTCCAAGCTAGTACTCCTCAACCTTAACCTTGAGCTTAATTCTGACTCTAACCTAAACAATGCTTAACACTGCAGCCTCTGAAGCCCTTTAAGTCTAACAGATGTCTAACCTCAACCTTAACAATCTTCCTGATTCCTTCAAACCAAGCCATAAAAGCTTCAAGTGTAAATGTTTTGCCTGCTTTTCAAAACTAGTGCTATAAGCCTTATCACATGTTGAGTGATAGACCTTCCACTTCATAATTTAACACACAGCAGGAAAAACAGGGTCCTGTGTTCTTGTTCACTGCTCCTGAAAAACAAGGTGAGATTTAAATACTACACGAAGCCCATTTTTGCAGAACCTTGCCAAAGAACACACACGACTTTTCACTTACAGGTCCATGCCTTGTTTCTACACTACAGGCAGCTCTTTCTGTTATTTTCTGACCTAGGCATGGCTGAGATGTATTAACATCCAGATGTTAACTTATGTTTGAGGGTAATCCAGTATTCTTACTTACTTTTAGATCTGAAAATGCTATTACTTGAAACTCAGTGGATTGTTAATGGAGTCATGTGAGAAGCAGGCAAAACATCTCATGTGGTACAGTAATGACCTCTTTTTGGCTGAGGCGTAAAGGAGCTTTATCTTATAAAGCTAGCATGTCCTGATTTTTCTGAGTGACGTACGTCTCTGGGTCAGCAAGGGCGGAGTCTGAGTGAACTTATAAACTTGTTTATATGACATCACCATTGGCTGTTTTTGATTCCATTTATCATCTCTGTGTAGTGTTTAACATAAAATACTGATTTTAAGTACACTATGTGCTCAGCTAGGCACCTAGCTAAAGGAAGCACTGTGCAAATATTAACATTTAATGTTTCCTCTCCAGCAGTAACTGTTTGACATAGCCGACCAGTTTGCTATCATGCTAACTAACATGATGTGAACTGTTTTAATGTGCAAATAAAACAAATATGTTATGCTAAGCAGAATATTAATAGTGATGTCACGTGATTAAAGCTTGCCATTGGTTGGTCAAATGTAACTTTTCAACCCAGGGATGCTGGACACTCAGCAAAATCGGGACGAGCTTTACTTTAAAAGTGATGGATTATGGATTAGTGAAGGGTTATATTGGGAAATTCAGTCACATGCACTACAATATACTATATATCACAGACATAAATCAAGAGTAAAAGTTAGTTATATGTTTTAAATGGTTTTCAGATTAACATATAGTCTGCAAAAAAACATTTATCATAATACACAACTGCTAAGGTTTTTTGAGGTTTTTTGTTTTGTTTTGCCAATCTACTGTACTGTTAGAAATTAGGACTTGGGTGAGAAAGAAAACAGCTTAAAAAAAAAGGAAAGAGCAGAGCACAGAGCTTCAATCCTGACTTCTGGGAAATCCAAAGTCCACACTTTTTTTTTTTAGTCCAGTTTCAAACACACGATCCAGGTAGTGCAAATTCTGCAGCTCTTGTTTACCTGGTTCAGGTGTGCTGGGAGCTTGAGTAGAACAAAGTTCAGGACCAACAAGGGAGGTCTCTGGGGAAGTGTTGCTCCAGATTCAGTTCATCTTCATCCTCAGCCTCTACCGCCACCCCACACACTATTTCCCCTAGCTTGTAGTGTCAATCAAAAGTTTATGAAAACCTGGAGTTTCTTAAGATATATAACAGTTTTGTCACTATTAGTACCACAGATTCCTACATCCAAAAGAACAGAATGGAAGTGATGAACAAGGATAAATATAAAACAATTCCTCCACAAAAGACTTCAAGCTTAGTGTTTTACTTATTAACAAGTTGATACAGAGAGCAGGGAGAGGGAGAAGAGAGAGAAGCAGTCTGAGCTAGTGTGTTATTACCTTGGTGTGTTCTGAGACTCATCATACCAAGACACAAGTAATGAGAAATATGACATATTCAGAGACGTAAGTCATATTTAACATAGTTAGAGAGTCAGGGATAAACATGAATAAACATAACATTTTAGCAATTGGTCTGAAACAAATAATTAAAACCTGATATTCTTTCAGTATGTAGATATAATGCCCATAAACAGGGCCAGTAACAACTATAAATATTTGCTGTGTGCTACAAAGTGCCTAATTAGAGTGATCAATATTGCAGCATTTATTCTATTCAATTTAAATCCCTTTATGCCTGAATGTTTCAATGAGTCTGGTTATGATAAGACTTTAACCACCTGCATTTACAATGCATATATCAAGGACTCTATAACAGAAAAGAATAGCTGAAATCATATCCTGATAAGTTGGGATTATAAAACAATTTGTGATATAAATGATATAATGGCTATTCAGCCATTCTCGTACTATCTGATTACCATTTTTTTCTATTTCTCTATCAGTACCAACTATTAATCATTGTAGTTATTTAATAATCCATTACATGTTCGTATGCATATGAGGTTTAACATGCCTAACTAGTGGGTGCTGTATGCTGCAACTCGTTTTGGAGTTACTGTGCTGTTAGTTACGGTCCCTAACTTTTCAGATCCAGTTGATCAGAGTGTATTCAAAGAAAATATTCTGCTAAATCCGAATCAGTTGGTTTTATTTTTTTATGGCACATGTAGAAATATGTATTTTCTGTTATTCTGATATTATAACTGCTAGCTAGCTAATATCAAAAGCCCATGTAACTGCATCATTTCCTCTCTTCCACTGTCAAAACTTAGTGTCATGAAACACTAAACTACATTTTCTGAGATTTTAACAGAAGCGTTCGTGCCGCACATCATAGAAGACAATGTTAGCATCTGTTCATTTTAATTGTAGGAGGAAACTGGTTAATTTTGACCTTTTTTCCCGCTATTTCGTCTTCTGGGTTTAAAATCTTGTCATGTTACACGTCACAGGCAGTGACATGGCAGTGAATTATAGTACATCAATGATGCGTCGGTGTCTCATAATTATTCACGAGACTGCGTGTTCTTATCCTATGAGAAGACGCTGTCTCTTAATTATTCATGACAGCACCAGTACTACACCAGACTACCTCAGTACTTCAGATGTAGTAGATGAGAGGCGTTCAAATGGGTCGCAAGTGTTTGTTTCAGTGGTGTAAGAGTCCGAGTGTGTTTTCTTAGGAGAGCTATGAGAATTGAAGAAAGGTAGATTTTGGACTTGCTCATGAAAGCAGTTTGTGTCTACACAATGATGCGGTACTCAGTCCCGAGGACTTTTCCATCCCTTCAAATGAGCCATGTGTCTAATTTTAATCAGGACACTTTTACTTGCCTTTTGAGCTAATTAAACCGCTTAAAGCTCAGCAGGCCGTCACGTGCAAAACTATACAATGAGAGTCCGTGTTGAAGGGAAGAGCCTTCCCCCTTTTATTCATTAAAAGCTTGAGCCTATTAGCTAACTGCCATTCTGACACGTCTCCCATCCACGCTGCCACTAGTTCGTCCATGTTTTCCTCCATAGTCACGTCAGGGGCTAATGCTTCAGACAGATAGGGCAGAGGACCTGCATCGCTATCTGTTGTGTCTCCATTTAGCCCTGGGGATTCAGGAGGAGAGAAGTCCTCTACCTCATCAGAGTCCTGCGTACTGCTGCCACTGAAAACTCCTATGTCAATATCCTTATTTATTGTGAGTGTTCTGAAGGCTCACCCCCCCTTCCTCTACTGCCACACCCACTCCCCCTCCCTTCTTCGCACACCTGTTGAAGTTGCATTTTTCAAAAACATTAAGAGGTAGATTTGAGCTGAAAGAGGACGGTTTCATGACCCTTTAAATCAATAAGTACAACAAACAAATATGACCAACATACAACTGAAACAATCAAAGCACCTATGTCAACAAAGTATTAAGCTAGAACAAGCAAGCGGCAATAATTATTTGATAATATTCCAATCATTGGACTGAAATTAAAAAATCTTATATTATATTATAGTTTCTGATTAATTTGTGTGCCCCCTTTCACAGCCCAGGTTAGCCTGTGTATAAGATCAGCCCTAAACAGGTCTCAAGCTGCCTCATGCTTTGTTTCATCTTAATGTGTGGTTTTGGGAGGGGCTGAGATATGGGAAGAGCTGAGAGAAAAGAGAGAGAGAGAAAAAGAAAGAGAAAAAGCTCCAGCCCAGCCGAGGGAGGTCTTTAAATCTCAGTTAGTGATTTGATTTCTAACAATTTTGAACAATATCAGAATCCACAGACAATATGACAAGAGCTACTCACCCACTCTCTTAATAATAACTTGTGTTTTTCACTTATATCTCTCTTTCCAGTGGGTACTCCTATCCGAGGTAAGACACTAATCCCAACCCACATGCTTAACCCGATTTACTCACAAACTAACGGCTCCTTCTGACTCCTTAATGATGATTAGCTCTCTTCTTCTTTTCCCAGTTAACGCACAATCTCTATCTGTGTGTCGTTTCCCATTCCTCCATATTCAGACGTGTGTTTGTGTGTGTGTGTGTGTGTGTGTGTGTGTGTGTGTGTGTGTGTGCATGTTTCTGTTTGTTTACCCCGCTATGTGTGATTTCTCCGGCAGGGTGAGGCTGAGAAGGATGTTTGCGTTACACTGTGACATTTGCAGTTTTGGGAGACCAGGTTAATGAGGGGTCTGTTGGCCTGTGCTCGCTCAGTGCCCACGTTATGTATGTAAATGACCCATGGACCAGTTCAGGCAGCAAGCATGCTCCCAGTGAAACGCATAAATAAAATACAATAATGGATTTCAGAAAAATATGGAATAATGTAAGAGCTCTGCTGCATTGCCTCGTTTCTCCTCTGTCCGCGCTTTGCCCATTTACACTGTATACTGTATTTTCCAGACTATAATACGGTACATTGTCCTCAGGCTGGTACTAGGGCTTATACAGCAAGCCTATGTACCTGCAATTTTTGCATTAGCCTAATTGGAATCTTCCTATTTGTTAGTATCTTTACAGTAGAACTGCCACTCCAGAACTATGGTATGAGTGTTACTGCAGCTTTTACAGTGCTATACCTGCACTTACAGGAACACTGCTATTCTAAGTAATGATAGTAGTGATGAGGTAATGATACAGTATGCCTTTGTTATTATCACCAGCACATGTGGTTGTAGTGAGTGGGGAGAGTGTTTGAAATGTCTGAGAAGATAGAAAGGCAGTGGTGGGTATTGTATAACATGTCGGATTCCTGATTGGATCGCTTTATGCTATTACATTACATTAAAATCAAATAAATATTCAATTGCAAAAAAACACTTAGGGTTAAGATCTTCAGCTTAGGATACTGTATATAACTGTATGTAACTATGGCAACATATTATGGGCCAAAAATGAAACTAGAAGATGCCTATATAAACCTATTATTATTATTATTATTATTATTATTATTATTATTATTACTATAATGAAATTAGAAAATGCATGTAAAGTTGATGTGACTTGAATCGAATTTGATTTTAGACAGATACGTCTATATTTGGCTTATTGTCTGATACACTATATATATATATATATATATATATATATATATATATATATATTATATACACACACACACACACACACACACACACACTAAATGCACTAGCACTAGCTACGGAAATGATCTTCACCCTGATGGCTTACAGGACAGCATCCTGTCCTCATCAAGGTTATTTAGGGTTTAATTTGGTGAATATGGTGATGTAAATCGTCTACTTTACTAACTGATGTTCTTCTTTACAGGGAGCAGGTAGGTGTTCATTTTTGCTCTTACCTAGTATTTTATGCTACAAATGGGTATAATGAGTTTGAATAAAAATAAAACATTCCAGTTTAGGATAAATCCACATACAGATACAGATAGTGTTATTGCAATACACGCATAGTATACTGCAAAGCTTGCAGAGTTGCATGAAATGCCCCAGTGAAACACCACAACCTAAAGCTCTCGTATTCTGCACACACACACCAGCAGCAGTATCCTAATGCCTGGCCAAAAGCAGGACATAAATCACAGTGTTGCTCACAAAAACCAGAGTGACTTATGAACTCCATATTTGCATAATGGGATTAGAAGGCCATAAAGGGGGATTTTGCTCAGAGCCAACCAGCCCAGGCTAAGGAAGACTTTCTTATGCAGCAGGGACGTGACATAGCCACTGGGTGTATGAGGAACGTGCAAGGTAGTATTGTGTAGTACAGAGATCAGGTGTGTGGCATCTCCTTTAACAATCTTGCTAAAAAAAAAGACTGACTGCTTTTTGGGAGCAGGCTCAAGTGTTGTTCGAACGACAGGAAGACAGTATGCTAATTGGTCTGGGGTCGCTGCACATCACTGCTGAGTTTATGAGAGCATTACAAGCCAGCAGATGGAACATGACAACAATCACGTTGTCCAGCCTCATGCTGCTGCTCTCCCATTTAATGACCTTGGCGTCAAACGTGTGTGTGTGTATATGCTGTATACCTGCTTGATTGTGGATGCATGGTCGTGTCTAGGCGGACTTGGCCACTTGTTGGAGGCTTTCAAGGTGCACTTTTGAAAGATGTATACATACAACCCCAATTCCAAAAAAATTGGAACGCTGTGTGAAGTGTAAATAAAAAAAAGAATGCAATGATTTGCAAATCTCATAAACCCATATGTTATTCACAATAGAACACAGAAAACATATAAAATGTTTAAACTGAGGAAATGTACCATTTTAACATATGGGTTTGTGAGATTTGCAAATCATTGCATTCTGTTTTTGTTTACATTTATTTACATTTTACACAGCGTCTCAACGTTTTCTGGAATTGGGGTTGTACAATTTCATACCTGCACCTTATGGATAAAGTGGTGCCAATTGATACCAAGAATTGAGAGCGAGGAAAGATGAGCAGTTTTCCAGGCCATCTTTCTCTCCACCTAATCAGTTCCGCCTATGCAAGTAAAGAAGAAAAAAAAACATCCATGCAGTCAATCCTGCAAAACAAATCAATCACATTCTGCCAACACCCCCTAATTGAATAACACAAATAGGACTAGAGGTGCAGGGTGTGCGCGTGTGTGTGTGTGTGTGTGTGTGTGTGTGTGTGTTCAAAGATGCTTGTAGGCATATGAGCAATATAGGTTGGCTACTTCTGGCTCTGAGCTGTAATTGGAATGAATCAAGTATGCCATCCTTTCCCACTACTGCCACACACACACTCACACACACACACCTCCACTTCTCCAGATACTAACTTTAAGCTAAATGTTCACCAGCAGTCAAAAAAACAAATGGTAATTTTAATGGTTGATCCAGTCTGCAGATAACCCCATATGACTCAGACCACCGCTCTAGATTTTACAGCAATACCCTATATAGCATTATTTTAAAGTACCACAACTACATTTTGGTTATTATTAAAACAATGTATATGCACATTGACTGCAGAATCTCTTCTGAGGGGCATTGTTTGACTCAGCAATACAGTGTGTACATGAATGGTTTCATGAAATAAAAGAATAAGTCTGTTTTACAACATATAAAACATATACAAATCCTATTATTGCCCAGCCAGGCAGCACAGTGTTCAAACATTGTTGCCAAATCACAGCTCCAGCTTTCCCAATTCAATCCTGAGCTCGGGTTACTGTCTCCCTGTGTCTGTGTGGGTTTCCTCCGGGTTCTCCAGTTATCTCCCACTTCCTAAAAACATGCCGTTAAGTGTATTGGCTATGCAAAATTGTTCTAAGGTGTGAATGTGTGTATGAATGGCCCTCTGTGACGGACTGGAGTCCCATACAAGGTGTTTTCCCATTTTCCATTTCACATCATATTCCCGGGATAGACTCCAGATCTACAGTACCACAACCCTAACCATAATAAAGTGGTTACTGAAAATGAGTAAATGATCACTAAAGTGATACCAGGTACCAAACTAGCTCTGTAAAGTATCATACAGTGTGAAACTATGAAAAAACAACTCAATATGGTTTGAGGCGAGAGATGTAGGCATGCAGTACTTTATCTTCCCTTACTTTTTGTCACTGTAATCCTCCTAGCACCAGTACAAACAAGGCAAATGTCAGACACTTCTTTGGGATTTTTTTGTTTTGTTTTGTTTAAGCATATTTGTAACCCAAACAGAACACAGGGGTTAATAAACAAGAAGCTGTTTTCATTTCATGGCTGGGTCGATACGTCGTCATTGTTGTGAGGACCAGAGTGTGTGTCTCCACTGTGGCAGCATTTGTTCATGGACGCCATGTTCGACGCTCAAATTCCTTATTATCATCGTTATTGTTCTGTTTGTCATAATAGGTCTCAGCTGGACGGTTCATGCTGGCCGGCTTGTTTGGACCGTTTCCTTTCTGTGTTCCGCACGCACAGCCTGGGCACTCTGCTGAACGAACGTGTATCATAAAGAAATGCCACACGCCTTTGATCACATTGCATCCTTTAAGCCATTGCTCCACTAGCTACCAAGAGATAATTTCCTCATCTTGTATATATTTTCTTGCGTTATTTTTTTCCTCTCAGTGAAAACAACATGCTGTGCCAGCTACCCCACAGTCTTGGAACAAGCCACAGGCAGCAGGAATTTTGGGAATTCAAAAATGGTCACGATCATACATAACAAATAGTAATTAAGAACAGCGCTTTTGAAAGATGCGACATCAAAGGCATTTTGTTTTGGATAGCAGCATGTCGAAAATGCCCCGGCTCGGCACCGTTTAATGACACCAGTTTTCACTTGGCCGGGGACTGCATGGCTGAAAAGAGAAAATTAGATGTTTTGGTTGAAGGAGGGAAAGAAGCTTAACGTCCCATATCAAGAAAAAACATGCACATTGTGTGAATGCAAATCATACTCATTGTGTCCAACAACAAAGGGTTTCAACAAAAAGGTGGTGAAAAATGAAGCAAAGAAAAAGGAAAGATAAGATATAAGCTAAACGTGTGCCACAAGGATACCTTAATGAGCTTTGCTGTGTGCGTGTGCACGCGTCCCTAGCAGCATCATGCTATAATGATAAACCATCACACAAGGCAAAAGCAGTTTGAAAAAGAATAAAATAGCATTATCGTGGCCTTCTTGACTCAAGAATTCTCTGTGTAGTTTTTTTCCCCCCTCTGTGTAGGTTTTCTAAAGAAAAACCACAGGCAAATGCATAACGAAGTCAGCAGGGATGGCCGAATGAGCTGATCCCGTCTAATAAAGCCCATCACCTAAAATAACCCAGTTCATACGATGAACAAAAAAAGACTTTTTATAAATAAAGAATATTTATGCTCTTGGGTTGCTGCTGGAATTTAAATAGCTTTTAATTTATTTACCTCCCTTGTTTCGCTGAAGGTTTTCTCACTGGCGATCTATAGCTGCTCTCCCACAGAGTCATTAGCTGATTAAAAGTGGGCCCGGTTCTTAAAAGCCCTTTGAGGCTGGTCACGGAGAGGGCAGCACAAGACTTATCGCCCTCGTGAAAAAGAGCCAGTGAGAAAGAAAGCGAGGGAGAAAAGCAGAGCCATGCCTTGTTTTAATTATCCCAGCCCAGTTAAATATCATTAAAATGCAGTTAGCAGCGTGGCTGAGTTTTCTGCATTCATCTGTGCTCACGACAGGCTGTGTAACATCACCTGAGGAGACTTCAGAACACACTCCAGTTTCACCTGCTACAGCCAGGCCACCCACAGTGCACATCAAAAGATCCCTATATGTACACACACACACAGACATATCTATAGGCCCACCTGCTCCCAGCGCGTTGGCGTGCTATTCTGGCCTGCCCTCCCTGATGGGATCTGAGTGATTAGAGGTGTGGTAGGAACACCACTTGGATAAAGCTGTTATTGACACCTGTGCTTCTGAGTGTGAAGGACTGAAAATAGGCATCTAGGAACACAGCATGGGCTTTAGCACAGAGCTCTGTTTGGCCTGAAAGGATCTTTACTTGGGTACCAATTTTTTTGTCCGAGTGGTGAGTCAGACTGGTTCCAGGTGTAGAAGATGAGATTGATCCCGGAAATGATTGATCCCAGTGACAAAATATAGCTCTCCATCTGGCTTACAGCTAAAATAGTCCTTGATTAAAGGGCAGGGGTTATACAGAAATATCATGTATTCTGAGTAAAGGGTTGTGATGTGAAATGAAACTGGGTGGAAGATAAAAGGTAGGGAGGATGAATTGGCATTCCTGGTTTAATGGAAGAACATTGCATGGCAGAAAAATGTTGACCTTCTCTGTCTATTTATAATTTGGTCAATTTGGTCTGTGTCACCATGTACTGCCCTCCAACAAGCCAGTAACTGGAACAGATGTCTGTATCTAGCCAAAATACTACAGATTCTAATTAAGGCAGTCATTGGAAGATAGGGCCAGGGTGTTCCTGGTCTGAGATATGCCAGAACATTTTACAGCACAAAGTTCTTGGCCAGTTCTTGTTGCATGTCATGGTCAAGTCGATCACTGCCATAGGAGACAGTTCTTCATCAAGACTGTAACTACACTCTTACATCCTAAACTATGATTCCTTTTCAGAAAAGGTTCACATTTAGGACACAAGAACCCATAACCATCCACAAAATGCATGGGTCCTGAGTGGAAGATAGTCTTTTATATCAGACACACATATCACAGGGTTTCCGCGGGTCCTTAAAAAGTCTTAAAATGTCTTAAATTCCTTAATGTAAAAATAAGTCCTTAATTAGCATTAAGATGTCTTAAATTCACATTTCAAAGGTCGTAAAAATGAACCGAACTGACACCGTAAAACAGATTTAGATTTTATTTTCACTTGTTGCTGTTTGAGATTGTACAGCCGTGTGACTGTGTTGAACTCAGTGTGTGTGTGTATGTGACTGTGTTGAACTCAGTGCATGTGTGTGTGATTGTGTTGAACTCAGAGCGTGTGTGTGCGTGACTGTGTTGAACTCAGAGCGCACGTGTGTGTGTGTGTGTGTGTGTGACTGTTGAACTCAGAGCGTGTGTCCGGCTCATCAGTGTTTTAGAGCGGCTTGGGTCACAGTAACTGCCGCTTAACACCAACTTCATCTCTGTCTGTGTTTTGAGTTTCAGTCGCTTTTAACCTGCATGTAGACACAACACTTGCCAGATTCACTTTGGTTTTACGTTAGTGTAATCTCAGTCATTTTTCTGGGCAGAGTTTTACAGCATTTCAACCTATTTGGTAATGAGAAGGGAATTTACAAAAACCGTTGCCAACTAAAAGGATGTCTTAAGCAGTGCAGTAATATTAGAAAATAGAAAAGGTTTTTCTTTTATATTTTCTTATTTACAAAAATTTCTGTACATTTATAACACTACTTGTTACATTACCCTGGCATTAAATGATAAAAAAACCACTGCTGCCAAGGGGTTTATAATATAGCTGCTGATGGAGTGATGGTAAATTTGACATCTTTTTCTCTTCTGACTGCCGTAATCCATCTCTCTATATATTTTTTTCCTCTCTTGGAAAGTCATGGAAGGAAATACTGGATACTTGATTTTCTTTCACTGTTGGAGCAAATGGTAATACAAAAAGGATATTTGCTCTGGTCTCCCATATACCTCTATAGAATTTTACCCTGTTATAGTTTACTTAAACCCAGAAATGGATGTATATGCATGAACACAATCCATTATAGCTGATGTATCGTGCAGCATGATTGAAGTGACGTTCAGGTCTTAAAATTTTTTGGAAATGTCTTGAATATGGTATGGTGCAGATACCCTGTATCAAGAAGTAAAGGTTCAGGGCAGTTAATCAAAAAGTTTAAAGTTCAGATACCAGTATTGTCAAGTTGCCAGTGTTTGGTTCTTGAATGAGACCTTTAACCCTCAACCGATCCCAGAGCTTTGTACCCTGGCTGACCCTGTGCTCTGACCCTGGCCTCTTTCCAATCTAGGATATGGAAATAAAAGCACTTGATTCTACTTTAGAAATATGTCTTTGGTTCCATCTTGCACACTTAAAGGTTCTTTTGGTTGATTTGTCCCTCTCCGGGAACGCTCAAAGGTTGTACGTAAAGCCCTACAACAAATGTTTGTTCCAAGTAGAACCCCTTTAGAAAGCTAGAACCCTTAAGGTTTTGCTATTGGAGAAATGACATTTGAGTGGCTTAAGCAAATAATTTGACTTCATTACCGAGAAAACAACCAACCATAGCATTGTGCAGAAACAGCTGCAGACGGACCTGCTATGTGACAGCACCTGTGATTGGATCACTTATATGCGACATCCAATATAAAACCACAGAGAGTATGCATTCTTGTGAGCTCACAATGATAGTTTTGGTGTTGCGTAACCCTCCCAAATGTTCTCTCTCTGAAAGTATACTGAGGGCTTTAGCCATCAAAAGAACTTTTATCTCACAGCGTATTATAACCACAAAGACTGTGTATATGGCTGTGCTGTGTTGAACTATGCATGTCTCTAGTTTTATGGACCAATTATGGACTCAAGTTCCTCAAGCTGAGGTTGAGGAACTATCAGAGCCAGAATTCACATACCATACAGACAGTGCTGCCATTTATACATATGTCTGTTTTTTTTTGTTTGTTTGTTTTTCTCGGGCCATGCCTGCTTCAGGATTAAATCAGTTTAGCCATGACAGTGCTTGGAGTTAAATTGAAAGCTTTCATAGATAGGGACGGAGTTTAAATAGGTGTGGTCTTGGCAGACTAGATCTGCTACTGTTGCTGCTGCTGCTGAGCGAGTACGGACTCTTGCTCTGATAGACATGGACAGACATAGAAAAGAAGAGAAGCATGCTGCTGCTGCAAAGGGTACATAAGCAGATTTAGACGGTGTTGCTGGGGAGGAGGTAGGTAGGATACGAAATTTCATAGCGCGTGGGCCATAGCTGGCGAGGTGGTCAGGACTATAAGGGGACGCAGAAGCGTAGATGATAGGCTGTTGCAGGGTGTATAGGCATATATAGATACAAACGTTTGGAGGTCTTAACAGATACATACAGATAGTGTCACTGTATTACATCCTTATTCTTGTGTAATAAGCAATGCAAAGTTATTGTATGCCTGACCCAGGATGTATTTCTTGGACCGAGCTCAATTTGACACATGGACCCAGTGGACACATTGTGTCTGTACTCATTGGACACAAACTAGTGCCCTTTCAGCAATAATCCTGGCTTGTTTGCACAAGGCCACAACATACATACCTACACACTAACTTATGAGTACTCCTGGGGTTTAGAACAGATATTACATTTTAGTAGTTTTATCGAAATGCTAAAGCCAGCTAAGGATCTAACTATAGCTTAAAAAACGTGTGGGTTTACCACCAATTTACACTGCTTGATCTGTTCTCTGATGGCCTGGGTCCCTGGTGCGATCCCAGAAGTGTCTGACAGAGCCAGCTTCACAGTCTGTCACACAAGCACCAGATGTAGTGTAATTGTAGAGCACAGAAGTACATTTCAACCAGTTAATTTTTAGGGCCTCTCAAGTGGTGCAGCTGTTCAAGGTGTCACCCTGTCTTTGGGAGAACACAAGTTGAAAGCCTGACGGTGACACAGTCATCCTCGGGTCCAGAGTCCAGGGGAGTGTAATTGGTTAGGCTCTCTTGGTGAGAAGGATGGCATTTGTTTCTATCCCTGACGATCCCGACTGCGCTAAATAATTGTGATTATGTTAGCTCATATATACTGAATAGAACAGGTAGTGCTGTTCCAGGTGTGTCCAGCTGTCGATGATGTTAGACATGCAAAAAAATAAAATTATGAGCGTTAGCTTTTACTTGCAGATTTCGTTTCAAAACTAGAGCTTTTGATTTGTAGTTACCCAAAGGACAAGTAGCTTTATCAACCAGAGGAAAACTTAAAAGCACTTCATGGTGTGATGCACCTCAATGCTGTAAATATAGCAGGCGCTACTTGTTCTGAATTCCACCACCTGCTGCCAAGAAGTGATCTGGCAAATGGTTTTACTAGGCTGATTAATTAGCTTGCACGAATGACAGACAACCTTTTCAGAATCACGAACAGGAACATGCATATTGAAGAAACCGAGCAAAAAAAATTACAGCGCAGAGCCATCATATAACTCTCCTGTTAATATGACACAAACACCTTACTAATTAAATATGTTTGGGAGAAAAGACGTTAACCAGACTCAAATAATATTTTTACATGTGACACGAGGAAAGAACACTGCAGCTTGTAGCTATAACATTCTCCAATGCTGACTTTTTGTCAAAGGTGCAAACACAATGTGCTACATCAAAAACATTAATCAGGAGAGGGTAAGGACTATACATCACATGAAGGGGGTTTGTGAAATTGTTTCTTTTTTTCTTATAATCTCTCTCTCTGTCTCTCTCTCTCTCTCTCTCTCTCTCTCATTCTCTTTGGGCGGTGCCCTCCTCCCAGGAGCCTTGCAGATCGAAAACACAGAGGAGACTGATCAGGGGAAGTACGAGTGTGTAGCGACTAACGTGGAAGGCGTGCGCTACTCTTCCCCTGCCAACTTGTATGTGCGAGGTAGGGAGCAACCTGGACTCGGAGATCCTCTCCGTCCAGTCCGTCACTATGCATCAATGTGGGATTTAAACTACTCAAAACATAATAGAAAATATTAATAATAGAATAGATTTCTGTAAACCATAATAGAAAAGATTAAACTGGGCTTTGTGTAATAGAATTAGATACTTTTTCTTGAAATGCTAAATTATTACTTGACATCTTTATTAAAAATAATGAATATATGAGCATTTTTGACATGATGGGCAAAAAATCCTCCACTGGTATTTTCTCTATTGAGCTTTTCAGGTGCAAGTGGATGATGGTAAGTCTAATTTTGATTGGCTGGCAAGGCAATCAAAATAAAAAGGTAAACCAATGTTTAAAAAAAAAGGCTTCAGGATGAATGTGCTTATGGATGAGTTTTCAGCTCATATACGTTTCAGACCACACTATAAATAGTGTATACAAATAAATAGTCAAAACCTTTCCAGGAAGGGAAAAGAAAAACAGTATGCTATGAAGAAATATGATGTTATTGTTATAAGCAGAGGTTCTCAGTTCCATTGTTTGTGTTTTCTATATTTTAATACATCTCATTCAACTGATTATGTAATTATCTCTTTATTTACTGAATCAGGTGTTAGAGCAGGAAACGCATTCACATTTGCAAGATGTTAGCGGGCTTGGCGATGAGAACCACTGGCTATAATAACCATTACTTTTATTTTTATGTCAGTAACAAAAAGAGAAGATGCTTATAATATTTTCTACATAACATTCCTTGACTGAATATTCAATAACCTGTCTCTGATCAATAATTCAGGTTTCTTTTATATAGTACCAATAAGTCTGAGGTGTTGTTTTGTTGTAATAGTTATTATTCTGCTTTTAAATTAAGTGTGTTCATTTTCACTGATACACCTACCGCACTAAAAAAATGTATCATATGTCTCCTTCCGTTCATTTTCAAAGCTTGATTCTAATCTCGATTGTAATCAAATGTGTTTTGGTTTCTAGAGTGTTCTGCACTTGAACTTAACAGCTACAATGCAAAGCTACTCCAAAACTGCACTGCTAAACCACTCAATTTGATGAATTACATTTCAAAACTGATATTTTTTCAATAAAACCTGCTGATAGAAGTGTATTTAAATTCACTCTCATTGTAGCTGCTAAATTTAATAAAAGTCATGCTTTTTGTACAGCAGTTTTATTTATTGTTTTTTTGTTTGTTTTGTTTTTTTGTTGTTTCATTGGTTTCGTTTTCGTTTCTTTTCTCTCCGTTCTGTTTCTCTAATTTAAACAAATGGGCCACCATGGGAGCTTTTTAGGTGGCTAAAGAAAACGTTGTGATTTTCTTTATTGTGATAACGTGTTTAAATTATTCCCAAGTGCTTTGTAGCGAGCACTGGGGTGAACGGCGTCCTTCTGGGTCAAAAAGCACCAGGCAAGATTGTGACAAAATGGGTGTCACTGCTATAAGATGTAGACTTCGAAAAGGGAAAAAAAGCAAAAGCAGAGATATGCAGCAGCTTAAAGCCTTGAGGTGGCCTTTTTTACTCTCTCTGTGTTTCCCCTATTTTTCTCTTCTCCTCATGTCATTGTGTTCTGCATCAACCCCTTTACATCCCTCAGAGCTTCGAGAAGGTTGGTGTGTTTTTTCTTTTTTACTTTTTTTACCCACATTAAAGGCGAAAAACGATGTTTGACATTTTTTTTAATTATATTTATTTATTACAAGGCTCATTAGAAGTTTGAATGAGCATTAACTAAATATTCAAACCTGCTAAATAGTTCAATAGGTGAAGGAAATTTTGATTTGTTTGCAAAAAAAAAATTTTTAAAAATTAGAAATGATAGAAACCCGCAAAGTTCGGGCTCTTTTTTTTTTTTTTTTTTTTTTTTTTTTTTACAAAAAAACCCTTACGTTTGAGTTTGCATTGTGGGGTCTTTTTCGTGTTTGCATCTTTTGGTATTGCTTCTGCTCAAGAAAAAGCTTTATTGCATTTGATATCATGGGGAAAAAGCATATGGAATATACATGCATGATGGAAGAATGTAGCTATGCTCGTTGCATGCCCAAAATGGACATATTTGTGGGCGCTCTGTTTGTTTTCTTGCTTTTGTGTGTTTCTTTGAACTTGTGAACTTCTCTTTACTTCCTTTTTTTTTTTTTTTTTTTAAACACATTACCCTAATTAAGTCACGTGTGGCCTCTTATGGAGTTAATTACATGTTATAGTTGTGTGTGTGCCTTTGTCTTTGTTTTGTACGATTTTTAACTCCATTTATGTTGGAATTTCCTCCGTGTTAAATGTGGTATGTATTTTTGTGCACACATGTCTGTCGTAACATGCAGCTTTTTGTAGTTCCAACATAGACGTACTGCAAAAAAAACGATGTAGTAGGTTTACAGCCAGTGTTCCTGCCATCTCACTACAAAGCTATTGTGGCAAATAAAAGTTGATTGGGCGTTAATACTTTTTGTGGAATTTTGAACTCATGGATATTTCACAGGGATCAGCAGCAAGTATAATGATCTCCAAATTCCTGACCGTCCCTCAGAGAGAGCAGAAGCTTGGCATTTCTAACTGGCAGTGAGCGAGCAGGGACCGCTTTGTTGACTGACTGCCACTTGTCCTTTTCCATTCAGCCGGCTCAATCAAACCAGGATTTATGATTCATTTGATCCCCTCAGCAACGGCACATGTCTGAATTGCTTTTCAGAAAGCGATTTGCCTCATTAAGCCACCTAAATTAGGCCCAAACATAAATCTAGTGGCTTGTTTTTTTTTTTTGTTTGTTTTCTGTTTTTGATTTGAGTCTCTACATTCTGATCCTGGTCGAATACTGTGGAGAAGCAGCCAAATTTAATTGGGGCCCAATTCCATCTCGGTCCACTGGCGTCTGCATTGGTTAAATTGAGTGCCCAATTCACATTGACCCATCAGTTTTTTGAGATTTACACACCGAACGTAATGGCCCACATGTGCTGGGCTGCAGCTCATCAGGCTGCCTCCTCAAGCATGTCCAATTCTGTATTACATCTCCAGTTACAGAATCTAGCAAATTTAGCTCAGAGATTTTTTTTTTTTTTTCTTGCACCAGCATTTGTGAATTCATTATCTGTCTACCAGAGTAACGTGAGGAGAAGAAATCGGTAGAAAGGAAACCAGACACCTCAAACCTTCCCATGTTGTCCTGCAAAAAGTATTATATAATGGATTTTTCAAGTAAAATCATGCCAAAATGCCCCCATACTAAACTCTGGTGCTAAACCATCTCGTAATGTCTGTGCTGAAACAAAATGGCCTTTTCAATAATTCATTTACAGAGGAAGACATGCCGGCGTTAAGGGGGAAAGAGTAGTCATCATGCAGGCCCTGAGCAGGAGTTAGAGGTATAAATAATGAAAACGTAGCACTGCCACTCCCAGGACCTGGCATTTATTGGCATCGCAGAGCCTGGCATTTATTGGCATTGCAGGGCCTGGCAGGACTTTATTCGTCAAATCTGGTTGTACCCGTCACAACTGATCTTTGCTAGGACACATGAGGCTGAACCTGTATGACGCCAGAGCTTTAAATTAGCAAGACTGTCACAGTACTAAAATAGGGTGGCCAAAAACCCTGAATTTCTGCAGCTCCTTTAATCTTTTCTATAACAAAAAAAAAACGTTAAGTTAAGTTTACCTCTAGCAGGCAAATTAATTAACGCAATATGTATAGCAATGTCCTTTTGAACTTTGATTTAGCAGAGCTTAACTCTCTGGAGAATGAATGTGGAAAATGAACAGAAATGACAGTTCTGGAATACAGTTGGAATACGTCCACTAATCTCTCCTTGTGCTGCCAATATAGCTTTGAAGTAATTTGTCAGTTCTGCTCAGAGTAATGAAAGAACAATATATGATTTAAGGGTTTGAATCTTTCTGGGGAATTACATAAAGAGACATACACGCCTATCCAGTGATGCTGGAAGACTGTGCTGTGCTAAACTGTGCTGTGTTATAATATCTTTTTTGTTGTTGTTTATTTGTTTGTTTGTTTGCTAAATTGCATGTGTATGCATATGCATGCTCACTTCCCCTCCAGCTTTCTACATGCCTTGCCTTGCATGTGCTTGCATGTCTTGCTCAGCTCTTTGGTGTGGAAAATGGAAAAGAAAGCTAGATTACACCTTGTTCTCTGGTGGGCTAAAATGCGTGGCTAAAACCTCACAAGTAATGCAGTCGCAGACTCTATCAGCTTCATATTTGCCATAATCAGATAAAACCGGCCACAGATGTTCGGCAGCTTTGTACCAGTAATAACTTCCATTACTGGTGCTGAATCCTCTAAACCTCCACTGAGACTGTCTAGCATTTCAGTTAATGTGAGCAACCTCCTGTGGATGGAAATGCCCACCAAACCCCCTCTGCCCAGGTGGAACGGAACCTTCCAGGTGTCAACACCGAAGCAAGGTGTAATCTCAGTTTCAAGGTGGCACTATGGGCTGCGAGTTTTGTTTTGTTAGCTTTTCTCTTATTCATTTTGGGGCTGGACAGACTGTCTCACCAAAATGGCAGATAGTGCTCACCTGCAAAACATTGGTCTGGTGCAACTCCTTTCTTCACATCCTGTCCAAAAGGAATGTTTAAAAAGTACCAGAAGTGGTGTTTTCTCTCTTTTTACCTTGCCTTTCACCGTCTACTATTAAATCCCTTGATTTGTCTTTCTCGCCACATTGGGGCTTGAAATGAAGATTTGACTTTTTTTGCTCTAAATCGGTTTGGTCCAGCCTCCTGAACTCCTTGTTTTTGCGAAAGATGACTGTCAATTAAGTTTGATTCAATCTCCCTAACTCATCCTGTATATGACAGCAGAATGCTCAGAATGTTATTATGTGTTGAGGCTCAGATAAAGCCTGAAAACTGCACTCTATTTCATGCAGCACTTCTTCAAAGCCGGACAAGCCTGATGGATCGATAGGCTAGGATTCAAATGTTGACGTGTACTGGATGAGTCGAGACTCATTTAGAGTTGGGCTTTTTTCAGTGCCAGATGGATAAACTGTTTTGAGACATTGTTGTCTTAACTTTGAAGTCGAAGAGATTTTCACAGAGGGGTTTGTAAAAAAAAAAAATTAAAAATTTTAATCTTGCCGTGGTAAAGAAGGCTAAAGCACTTTTGAAGGAAACTTTGAAGCAACATTTTAGCCAAAGTACTAACATGGCTATTAAGCAGTGATATTTGTAAGCAGAACATTGATTTAATGCTTATAATTCTGTTTACCACTGTTACCAAATTAGTGTATTCCATCTGTATATAACAGTAATGGCTATTATTCTGGCAGTGATTAGCATAAAAGTGTGAAAGGTTGCAGCCCTTGTTCACTCCCCTTCCAAAGCTCCTGGTCCGCTGGCTGGCTCTCTGCAAACCCAGCTAGAGTTATAAAGGTACAGCCAAATAAAACCTCTCACTGGACATCTAAATCTATGGTTCCAGACCTGCCAACCTTCATGCATTTTGTGTAGGATCATTTTAACAGTACAAAAGAGCGTATTTTTTACCCAATTTAAATGGCAAATGAGCCAATGGACATATAAATCTGGAATGACCGACAGTTGTGTAGGTGTTCTGAAATAACCCCTCACCCACCCCCGTTGCCCCCCTCCTTATACTAGCTAAGTATATTTATTAAGGAAGCATAGGAATATTTTTGGCAGAAACAGGAAGAAGTACTGAGTATTGCACCCGAAAAAAATTTTGTAGGCCTACAGCAAAGTGTCAAATCGATCACGTTACATATAATTATAATGGGAATGATAAACAGATTAGACAGTGAGTAAAAATGCCATTTGAGCAGTAGATCAACAGTGAAAAATGATGTGTGGAACCATTTCACAATTTCTGTACATGATATTAGCAAGCGATTGGTAAAAGGAATATATTGAAAATATTCTAAGCATTAGTCCTCTTTGGGGTTGGCAGGTCTGAAGAATATGAATCAGTGCTGTAAATCTGGTAAGAATTGTTACGCTCCCCTTTAAAGGTCCATATGTCAGATTGCTCCGTCTGTGATCAGTGGTCAGTGCCTTGAAGAACATACCTGCACTGTAATATCTGTGTGCGCCTTGGTGCTATTATTTTATTTTTTCATTCCAGCACCATTTTGAATGTATGTATTTATATGTGTGTGTCCGTGATCCATTTAAAATTGTTGCTAAAGTTGCACTTGCTATATAGATTTTTTTATTTGGGTTGCATGCTTTGATTGGCCTGGCCAGTTTGAAGACCTGGTGGACGGTTTGGTTCCATAATATTCATTTCTCATGCAGTCACACCCATGCATGACCGTGTGACATACGGGCTGCCCTTTCACCTTTTTTCAAAAATTGTTGGGTATGTGTGATTTGTTTTTACTTGAACATTCAAAGGAAAGTATTATTGTATAACATTATGCTTCTTTGAAAAGCACATATGTACATTTGTAAGCCAATACACTTAAATATATAATAATAACTTGTAAAATGTTGATTAGCTTTCTATCTTAATATCAGTTATTACAGATCATAGAAGAGAAATCATCAATTCCGGTCTTGGAGAGCCAGAGTTCAAGACAGTTTAGTCATTTTCATGAATGCCTGATAATTAAGTCGTGTCTTTGAGAAATCAAATCACCTAATTACCCCACAGTATTGGAATTGATGATCCTGCTTTAGAAGGTCCCAACAAAGACCTTAAAAGGTCATTTTATTCTAAGAAGTAATTATAAACATGATTGTGATCTGAAGGATTTAGACGCTTTTAAAATGCTGGTGGGAGTTGAATCTTGTATTTCAAGCCCCTCTGTGGGAAAAGCCAAACCCACTGAGAGCTGTAATTTCTGCCCGAGTTGGACCAGGTCTCCTCAGTGTCCTCTTTCCTCTTGCTTCCTTCTTATCTGCCCATGTCTTGTTTCATGCCCCAAGTAAATGTAGAAAAGGTTCATCACAGTCTGTCCATCCCTTAATGTCTGTTATTCTGCTGCCCGAGTCTGTCTCCACCTGTTGACGCTGTCCTTTTCGTGTCTTTGTCTTTTAATTTCTTTATTTTTTTAATCAGCCCTAGCACTTCAACCTCCATGCTCCTCTTTCACTCTCCCTCTCTCTCTCTCTCTCTCTCTCTCTCTCTCTCTCTCTCTATTACTCTCACTCTCTCATTGGAATACGTATGCCGCAGCTCCTTCCAGACCCTTTCCCAAGTCCAGAAGTCCCAAACTCCACATTTAGCGCAACTTTCGTAATGTTTAAGCACATACTGTATATTGTATGTTCACCCTGATCCTCTCTTTTGTACAGTGTAAGTATTGGATTATCCATATCCATCCTTGTCCTTCAGGAAACATCCCCAAGGATGAATTTTTGCACAAATATTTCAATGAATAGCCCACATTCATCCAAAAGACACAATTCAAGGTTACCAAGAACTGAAGAATTGGACAGGTTATGAAACGACCATTGTCCACAGTCTGGCCAACCCAAATTTCTTCATAAAAGCCCCGCCCCCTCTTGTCTGTTTGCTTTCCATGCCATCCTCACTCATCCTGAGTTTCATGTGTGGCTTTCACAGCCCTTGTTGTACAAGTTCTTAAATGTTCCCACTGTAGACTAGTTTATTTCCTGTCTATTTTTCGTTGCTTGAGTTTTGTAAGTAACCCTTTGTTTTTATATCCATGGCTAGTTGAGTTACAATCAGCTACTTTTCCGATGTCGTTTTTTTTTTTTTGACAAAAACAATTTTCTCCAAAAAAAAAATTGCTTTGCGTTTCGGCTTCTGGCCTTGACTGCAATGTGGCAACGCTCCTGTTACATTCAGTCCGACTGGCCAGTGACAAAAACGAAACTTTGTCAGCATTGAAGTGGGTTTCCCTCCCCCTCTCTCCTCGTTCTCCTTCCTCTTCTTCCTCTTCTTCGTTCTCTGTGCGAGTTCTCTATCCCTTCCGCCTTTCCTTTCTTCTTCTCCTCTTCCTCCTCCTCAGTCGTCTTTGTCTGGGCATGCTAGCGACCTTTGAGTTACATTCCTCTATGCATTTTAAACTCAAATCTCTATTTGGTTTGTTTTTTTCCACTTTACTGTTGAGTTTTTTCTCTCTTACCTTTTTCTGCATGATGTCTGTGAAAATGATAGCTGCATCTATCAATGGAACCGTGTCAAATCTCCAAGAGGCTTTGTCCAGTTGATCTACCCTTGATCACAAAAATCTGATTAAGGTTTCTCATCTTTACTCCCTAGTTAATGGACTAGTTTGCATATACATGAAGTCACAAACATGTTTTTTTCAAGTGTAAGCTGAAATTAGATCAGTTTACATAATGTTCCTAATATACTGAAAGTTTCTATCGAGTAGGAGAAGCTCCCTACTTCATGAGCCACTTCATGCTCAGCTGCACATGATGTAGAGCACTGAAAGCACTCTTTCAGCACTCTACTTTATTTTCCTACTCATATTTAATTGCTTTGCATGCAGTTTACACACAGAGGTTCAGGTTGAAAGATGAGAAACTCATAATAGATTTTTGTGTAATTAAATGTGTTGTGATGGGTCATATATTAGTCACTGGAACCTTGTTGCCATGAATTTGTTGCTTTAATGTCAATATATATTGTTGGTGAAGCAGTTCTGTTAGTTTAGTTACGTTATCCTTATTTTGAGTTACACAATTTTAGAGTTTGTTCTCACTTTTTATGATTTATCGTCCTCTCTTTAGACAACATCTGTGTTCTAAAGAAGGACTCATTTTCATCGCCCTGTCTTGTCACCTCTCTTTCTCTCTTTTTTCTTGTTTTTCTTCCTTCTCTGGGCATTTGCAGTCCGGCGTGTGCCCCCTCGATTCTCCATCCTGCCCACCAATCATGAGATCATGCCAGGCGGCAGCATCAACATCACCTGCGTGGCAGTGGGCTCACCCATGCCTTATGTCAAGTGGATGCTTAACTCGGAGGACCTGACACCGGAGGATGACATGCCAGTCGGACGGAACGTTCTGGAACTGAACAGCGTGCATGAGTCTGCCAACTACACCTGCGTGGCCATGAGCAGTCTGGGCATCATCGAGGCTGTGTCCCAAGTCATTGTTAAATGTAAGAGGAGACATGCTTGTCACTTGGATTGTTGAACCTTTTCAAGCATTGAAAAACTTAAAATCAGGAAAATATTTCAATATATTTCTTTCGCAATAGGTAAAACCTATGCTGTCAGCCCCCATTCAAACTTTGTGTAACTTTGGCGGCTAATGTTAATTGTACTCTGTGCTCTTTTTACCACGAGTTCTTTGGATTAAATCCCATTTGCATAATGAAGATTTGCATAAGATCCTTGTTGGTAAATTAAAAATTTTCTATTTACCTTCCTGTAGCCCTGCCCAAGCCTCCAGGTACACCAGTCGTTACTGAAACTACAGCCACCAGCATCACTATCACGTGGGACAGTGGCAACCCCGAGCCTGTTTCCTATTACATCATTCAGTACCGTGCCAAAATCCCAGACAGCAAGTTCGAGACCATGGACTCCATCACTACCACTCGCTATAGTATTGGCGGCCTTTCACCCAACACTGAGTATGAGATCCGGGTCTCCGCCGTGAACACCATCGGCCAGGGTCCAGCCAGCGAACCAGTGGAAGCCAGAACGGGGGAGCAGGCTCCTGCCAGTCCTCCCCGGAACATCCAGGCCAGGATCATCTCCCACAGCACCATGATGGTGCGCTGGGAAGAGCCAGAGGAGCCCAATGGCCAAATCAAGGGCTACCGTGTTTACTACACCATGGACCCGTCTCAGCCAATGAGCATGTGGCAAATCCACAACGTGCAAGACAGCACAATCACGACAATTCAGAACCTTGTAACCTCTGAGACCTACACTATCCGTGTGCTGGCTTTTACCTCAGTAGGAGACGGACCATTTTCAGATTCCATTCACGTCAAAGTGCTACAAGGAGGTCTGTTGTGTTCTTGGTTTCTTGTTTGTTTGTTGTTGTTTTTTTTATGATAGCTTGTTATAGAAGCTATATTTTTATGAACCATGAGTGTACTGAGCATGCTGTTGTGTTGTGTTGTTGTATGGCCTATGTGTCATGCGGTCACTCTGGGTTGTCTCTTAGTTCCTGGACAGCCATCCAAGTTTCAGATTGGGGAGGTGTCGGACACCAGCATTGAGCTGACCTGGGAGCCAGCATTCGACAAAGAGGGGATCATCAGTTATGAGCTTCGTTATAAAGAAGGCAGTCAAGGGAGTCAGGTGCATTAGATTTTATCATTTCTATGCAATATGTAAGGAACAAAACACTCCAGGGCGTGCTGTTATAGGAAAATAATCACCGACATGGTGGTATGAGTTACTGTTATCACCCCAAAATTGATTATGTTCCTATAACAGCACATCACAAAGTGTTTTATTCCTCTTATATCACTTTTTATCCATTACATCTAATGAAAATGGACAAAATTTGCTAGTTTTTCTTATTACTTACTCTTACATTAAATCTGTTTATGTAGAGTAAACGTTTCTGTGCTAGTTGTTACTGTAGAAACAGTGGTGTTTTAGAATAAGTGCATTAATATAAATCTGTGATTTGTAGCTGCTGAAATCAAAACTGTCAGAGCTGCTCTTATTCATAGAAAATTAATAAACACCTTCTAACAAATCAGAATTGAGATTTCAACAGCTGTGTGGTATAAACTTGATAGTGTTTTATTGTGAGCGTTAGAATTATTGTGATGCCAAAGCAGGAACTTCAAACTACAGGAATATTACAGGGCAATTAGCTTCTTTTTTTTTCTCCAAGATTGTGTTCACACTGCCAAATCAAAAAAAGTGACAGGAGAGCCGTTCATTTTCTAAGGAGCTCTGATTGAGCACATTGACACACATTTTTCCTCAGTTTAATGCTAATTAGTTATAATGCGGTAAAGTGACAAATTCAAATGACTAGCTAAGACCATCTTATAACACATTGTTCAATGTACCCCCAGTTTTTTGCACTTATAACTTAAACTATAGGCTTTAGTTCTGATTAAACACATTGTTTGACACAAAAATGAAAGAAAAATGGTTCACCCTACATTTACAATAGCAAGCAACAGAGCCTATCCGTTATTTTCTATATATGCGTGCAACAGAGCAGCAATTTCAGCAACAAGTGGCATGTGAAATTATATTTTCTCAATTCTATGCAAATTAGGTATGACACAGTATAGTGACAAATCCAAACAACTGGCTTGATTGATTCCTGAGACCAATCACATGGCTTGTGTGGTCTGACATTTCTTCAGTTTCCCATTCTTTAGAGCCTGCAATTAGTTCCCATTTTTCTGTTTGACATGCAAAAAAATGGAATGAAAACCATGGTTTCATTTTCCCCTGGCACATATACATGTGCATAGAGGGAGTATGAAGAAAAATAAAGCTTGGAAGATGGTTGGTGCCTCTGGTGAATGCACATGATTAGTACAGTTACCTTGCTTTACTAATGTGTCAAAGAAGTTAATAAAAAAGCCTATTATTTAACACATAAATCAAACTTAAATACATTTTAAACAGAAGTGGTGTGTAATATTTATATAGTGGGCTGTAGGCTATGCATATTGTCTACTGCTCTGACTACACCCAAATGCAGCAACAGTAGTGTTTGCTACACACCCCCAAGAGACAAACTACACACCACTCACTAGGGTGAACGTATAGTAACTGTTACTTATTAGTGTGAATGCAGGGTAATGGACAAAGCCCAATGAACATTGGACAAAGTTCTATGTAACATATCATTCAATTTCACATTTCACTTAATCTTCCCCAACAAATAGGTAACAAAATCATTCAGCCCGACCTCGTCCTATGTGGTGGAGGGTCTGCGAGCGAACACAGAGTATTACTTCTCCCTGGCGGCTATTTCGAACAAAGGCATTGGTGCCTTCACCAACGAAATCTTTCAGAAGACATCCCAGGCCAGTATGTACCTCTTTTACTTTCTTGTTACTGTTTGTTTTCAGAAATGGACACCTATGCAGTGTGATGTTTTGACTGTGAAATGGCTCTGGCCATGTTTATTCCAAGCATTATATGTGACCAGACAAAGTAACTCTGTTTGTGAGCAGGGTGTGTATCCCTCACCAAAGTCCCCAAATCCAGGGCATTGTAAATGTCAAGAGTAAATGTTAACAGCGTGTGTGTGTGTGTGTGTGTGTGTGTGTGTGTGTGTGTGTGTGTGTGTGTGTGTTTGTGCGTGCATCTCCTGTATGGCCATCCGAAGTGGAAATGTTTTAGGGACACACACTTTGCCTAGCCCTTTAAATCTGACACTACTAAATATGTATTCTGAATAGAGATTTACAGTGGCTGACAGAAAGAACCGCTCAGGTTTTTTCTACTGTATATTACTGTGTGTTTATGTGTTTCAGCTCTCACAGATTTTACCAGAGATTTTAATGCTTTGGAATAACAGTATGTCTATTACATTGTAATTAAATGTATGCCACAAAACAATAATTGATTAATGTGAATGTAATTACTGATTATTCTTTCCCAATAACAAGCTGACTTTTTATGCCTTTCATTTCAGTCTGTGAATTCACTAGGCTTGTGCAATATTGATTTACTGTTTAAAAAAAAAAAAAAATTGATTTAACGATTTAATTGTCTGGAACTGATTATCAATAAGACACAAAAATAAAACCGGAAAATACAAGTAGTAAAACATGTCAAACGTATGATTTTAGGTGATTCCACAGATTCATAGTGATACTGTCCTTTGTGTCTTCTGTTAACAATTTTGCACCTCATTCATATTAGGTGGTCGACCCTTTTCATTGATTTGAATCCGAAAAATTGCCAGACACTTATTCTTTGCACCAGGTCTGCCATTTTCTTTCGGCAATTACAGTCACAACTGATGGATTCATAAAGAGGTGATTGAAAAGTTATTGTAACAAGCTATTTAATAGTAAGTGCAAAACTAACAACAAAAAATGTCAACTGAGAGTAAAATCTTATTTTAAAAAAAACATTTAAAAAGAGTAAATTCATGAGTTGGCAAACTTTTACTTTTTTATAGGTAATATAATATAATACAGTATAACGTAATATACAGTTGCAATCAAAATTATTCAACTCCGATTGCAAATCAGGCTTATTGCCAAAATTGACAGACTGTCAGCTGTTTGCAGTGAACAAATCAACCAAAAGCAATTGAAATATTTCAACACATTGAATGCTTATTTCCCCTAATTCAACTGAAAATGCAACTTATAATGACTTCTCCAGTCTCATAATTATTCAACCCCTTCATGGTAAGCATCTTTAGTACTTAGTAGAGCACGTTTTGCTGTTATGACCTGCTGCAAACGAGATGCATAGCTTCTGGCAGCGTTCCTGAGGAATCTTGGCCCATTCCTCATGAGCAATGGCCTCCAGTTCAGTAATATTCTTGGGTTTGTGTGCTGCAACGGCCTTATTCAAAACCCACCAGAGATTTTATATGGGGTTCAAGTCAGGTGACTGTGATGGCCCTGTAGAATCTTCAAGGACTTCTTCTGAAACCAAGCCTTGGTGGAATTTGAGGTAAGCATGGGATCATTGTCCTGTTGGAAGTTCCAATGACGCCCAATCTTCAGCTTCCTCACAGACGGTATGAAGTTTTCTCCTAGGATTTCCCGATACTTCAATGTATCCATCTTGCCTTAAACATGCTGCAGGTTTCCAGTGCCAGAGGATGCAAAGCAGCCCCAGAGCATCACCGAGCCACCACCATGCTTGACTGTGGACAGAGTGTTCTTTCTTCTTTCTTCTTTCTCCAGACATACCGCTGATCTATTGTGTCAAAAAGTTCCAGTTTTGTTTCATCGCTCCACAGAACAGAAGCCCAAAACTTCTGTGGCTTATATATATGATTTTCAGCTGGCTTTTCTTGTGCTTTTGGACATCTTGAAGTTCTGGCATGGAAACCTTCTGCGTTTAGTACGTGCATTACTGTGCTCACTGAAACCTCAGTGTCTGTTGCCACCAAGTTTTGCTGCAGGTCTTTTGCAGTTACTCGAGGGTTTTTCACAACCTGCCTTCTCAGAAATCTGCTTACAGCCATAGATGCCTTCCTTTTTCTGCCCCGTCCAGGTATTTCATTTATTTTCTGCCCCGTCCAGGTATTTCATTTATTTTCTGCCCCTAGCTAATTCAGGTATTTCATGTGTTCCAGCTCAAGCACACCTAGTGCAACTAATGAAGCCCTTGATTAGTTGCGTCAGGTGTGCTTGAGACAACAACTGTTTTGCATATTTGTGCTGTTGTGAGGGATTCTATTCAGGTGGTTGAATCATTTTGAAACTGAAGAAATCATTATAAGTTGCATTTTGCAAGTTGGAAACCACTTGAAGCATGTGTTGAACTTTTCAATTTCAATTGCTGTCAATTTTGACAATAAACCTGATTTGCAGTGTGGGTTGAATAATTTTTATTGCAACTGTAATTGGAGTAAATGTTACTGGACACTGTGAAAAGTGAAAGATCCTCACAAACTATCAATAAGTTATACTGCACAAGCCTAGTTTTTATTTCGTTATTTTTTTAAGCAACATGTAGGTAGAGATTCATGAACAATATGATAAATATTAGATTGGTATTTAGTTTAATGGATTCGTGTGCCTTCTTGCGAGGGTGGTACCACTGGCTCCACAGTTTTTTTTTTCAGTTTTTTTTTTCTGCTGCTGTTTGTACTTCACGTTTTCCTAAATGTGAAACGAACAAATCAATATGGTCACCTGTTTTCTTCTTCCTTCTTTTCATTCACGAACAGCTAGTGCACCTTTTCTCGTTTGTGACCAAAATGCACAAAATGTCATTGACTCCAGTGTGTGCTATGGCTTTCCTCTGCGTCTGCTCTCTCTCGCTGAGTCGGACTGAAGGCCTCGCAGTCGGCGGCCGCCGAAGCCCTGCTGCTAGGCGGCGTGCATGTCAGGAAGACCAGTGAATTATTCACAACCTCCAGCTAAAAATACACACTCACTCCCTGACTTCATCATTTGGAGTAGATACCCAATTTAAGTGATCAAATATTCAGTTCTTATTGCACATCTTTAAGACGGCCCGAGAGCCAGTCTCTTGTGTGGTGTTTGGATGCCTGTGGTTTCAGAGCTGTCAGCATAAATTAGCCAAAATTTAAAACAAAAATGAAGGCAGCAAAAGAAAGCCATGGCAGCAGGAGCCAGCAGTGTTTAAAACATTTTCTGTTTCTACCAGTGGGGTGTGTGTGGTGAAGCAAAAAGCCACAGCAGATACACACACTGTAAAAGCTTGAACATTAGAGATCACGGGCTGCATGCAGCACTCCTCACTTGCCTGATGGGGGTGCTATAGGGATCCTGTTAACACTTCCCTTCCCTGAACACTGGCCAGGCCTGGCCAGGCATGACTAATCTGTGTATGTCCACCTTCCCCATCTCAATATGTGTCTGTGCTTTGGTGTTTTTGTTTGTTTTTTGTTTGTTTGTTTGTTTTTATATGGTCTTAATATATCTTCATCACAACATATGTGTGTGATATATGTATATATATATTTATATGTTTCATATATTTCTTTCCTGCTAAAATGAAACCAAAGCTTCCATTTGTATGGCTTAGTGTCACTTGGGTTTTCTTTATTTCTTTCAGTGTCAGTTAAAGATACTTTGGAGAGATTTTAGTTTGCTTTTTTCTCCTTTTTTGTTGTTGTTTCACTGTATGATTTTTTTATGAGACACATATGGTTCACTTCACAAAAGAAGACAGCTTTCAGTGAGTCCCCTTGCCCACAACTGGGTTTTCTTTTCCCTTTTTGCTACAACAGTCAGCAACCCCAGCCCTTTCCAACTTCCCCAGCAGCACAGCATGTAGCATTCTCAAAGCAAATCCATTAAACTAAAGGTGAGAGTAAGTATCTCTGGGGGACAGTTTTAGCCTTCTGCTTGGGACTGTGGTGCTCTGGAGGCCTCCGCTCTGGCCTATCACGCCTTTCATGGCCTTGCAGATGGACGATTTGGCTCTCAGAGAGCCCTCGCTCAAGCAGAAAACCAAAATAAAAAGATGGAGTCACTGTGAGAGAGGTCAGGAAGGTGACAGTCGAACAGTCAGTCCTGTACAAAACAGCATCCAAAACACACAAACAAATCATTCTATTGTGAGTTCCTCAGAGGTAAGTGCTCGCTGTTTGGAAGAAGTCCACTCTGTTGCCGCACTTCATGTACTTTTAATGTCAATGTTAACATTTAACAAGCCTAAAACTAACTTAATTATTGTCAAATTTCTCAGTCAGCATTTTGACCAAATGTACTTCTGCATCTAAGACCCATAAGATCTTAAGATCCTCTTACACTGCTTCTGTTTTGTCTGTCTCAAGTCTAAACAGTCACTCTAGGACTGTGTAGCCCGTTTATCGTGTGATAGATGACCCGCACGTCTGCAGTTGGACGTGTGACCTGTCTTCCATAAATCACTGTGGTACACCCACAAAGCTCAATAGCGAGAAACGCAGGCCAGAGGGAAATCACTTCTTCCTCCACATGCTACCGGTTGTCCACGTGTCACACACATGGATGGAGCTCCTGCCGTGCTTCCGTTTTCCTCACAATAGTTCAGATTAGAATTTAGATCGAACAGGCTTGTCCTGACAGAAGTTGCCTGCAGTCCTGCGTAGAGCTCAAGACAAAGCTTTCCTGCTTCGCTTCTAATGGATCGTAGAGCCAGAGGAATAAAGAGAGGTTGTCTTTCTTGAGTACAGCCTCACTAAGCGCAAAAACAAACTGCCAGCTGCAGAGAGATAACGCAAAGAGATAGAAGAGTCATCTCTTTTTCCTTCTCATCCTTTCTCTCTTTCTCTCTCTGCTAAATATAGTTCCAATTACCTCAGTACAGAACTGCAGCCTTTTTCATTACACACACACTCACAATGCATCAGAACAGTCACCACACATCTCACCGTAATGAGACGACTGCTTGATTACTTGTACATGCTTAAGACCTAACGGCCATTAAGGTTAAAGCTTTCTATTCATTCCTATGCTCAGCATGCAAAGCTCATTTCCAGACAAAGCGGCAGCGTGGATTTCTTCCGAAACACGAGGAAGCAGGGTCAATCTTGTACATTGTGTATCTTTTCCTCTGTGGTACAGTGTGTAGTTTAAAGACGATCAACTTGAAGTACAGTGTGTATCTGGAGGCCATGGTTGTAGGCTGCTGTGAGTCTGTAGTAACAAAGCAAAGACCTCACTGACAGGCAAAGAGTACTTTTTCACCCCCACACATCTCCCAAACCAAAGCATAGCAATACAACTTATCAGAATAGTCTGGGTGTATTGTTATTCATACACACTTAAAAGGCTGATTGTTTTCTCTTTTAAAGACAAGGGGAGGTGATTTCATTTTTGGGGGTTAGAGAGATAGACACTCTTGAGCCGGTCAGAAGGGTGGCCAGAACGTTGACCTTCTGGAGAGAAAAAAAAATGTTCCGACAGTTGCGTTGACTTCAGACGTGCTCATGGAGGGTCCACAAACTGAGATCCAGAGACCCTGCTCCTGATAGTGCTCCTGATGTCTGGGGGATAGATACGGATAAATGGCAACAGACAAGAATCCCAGTTCATGTCATTTCAAGTCCAGTCAGCTATAGGGCATCATGCATGGTTACACCTAGAGATTATATCACAAAGCTGCCAGGGCCATCACAGTGCATTCACTCAAATCATAACGTCAGATTTGAAATCCTTCATGTTTAGCCAAACAAGCAGTTTAGCCTCATACTTAGCTTAACTGCAGTAGGTTTTTTAATGTACTGGAATAATTCAATTAGCCCATCTATTTGACATTTCTATTTGACATAATGCTGAACAGATGTTTTTATTAATAAAAGAGTGACATTTGTACCCCCAAAGGCAACTTAAAATATAACATGGGATTATATACCTGGGATTGCTTACTGAAATACATAAATATTATGACAAGATATGACCGAGGGTAACAGTGTGGTAAAGCCCTACAAGGTAAACTAATTTGTGATAAATAAAGCAACTGAGCTTCCTATGTAACATAAGGCATTGATAGAAGCTACAAATATAATACAAATGGCCACAAATTCACATTTAACTCAGATGTCTTACTTATCCATGAGCAAAAGCAAGCTGGACACAGCATTATAGTGAATAAGAAAGGATGTAAAAATAAATAAATAAATGCTATACAAAAGTAGACATTGACATTTAGATCAGCAGTGAAGCGGGATCCAGACAGTGGGATTTGGAGGGTATAGATGTAGATGAGGGTGGGAATCTGAATAGATGGAGGGGAACAAAAAGCCAGTGTCTCTCTCTCTCTCTCAGCCATGTGGACCCTCAACATAGTGTAAGCAGTGTAAAGTACTGTGCAGTCCTAGCTAAAGCACTGGGACAGTTCTCCCCCTCTGAGCACCACAAATCAAGCCAAAGCTCAAATCTTTACATCTAAAGTCTGGACATGCCTCGAATATACCACAAATCAATCCAGCTGCGGTCTCCTGTGCACTGATCCAGCATTCGGCTGAGAGGTTTTGTAAAGAAGGGGAGAGTTGATACCCACCGGCTCAGGGAATATTGCTTCCTTGTAGTTGGGTGCTTGTGGTAAGAAAGTCTTTAAAAAAAAAAGAGAGAAAAAAAGTTTGTTTGATGGAAGCCAGGTACGTATGATGTAAAACAATGTTGCTGTTTTGTTTTGCTTTGTTTTTGATGGTCTTATTTTCAGTTTGAAGCCCAGCAGCTTTCCATGTATCTTATGAGTTGACATTTTGGATCCTAGTGTGTTTTTTTTCTTCTTTTCAGTCATTTATTTTGCAAAGGAATTCATTTTCCTGTAATCCCCTAGTTGCATTTGAATTAATTTAAGCTTTTTTTCCACAAGGTGTTCTGTTTGAAATTCAAATCATGCTGTCTCTTGATTTGTTTTCTGCAAAATGCCCTTATCATTTGTTTGTCCTTTGAGTTGATCACATTCCTTCACAAACAGAAATAACTGTCACTTTGATAATTAGCTGGGCTCCTTTTTTCCTTTTTCTTTTTTGCAAAGCAAAAAAGTATTTTTGGCAGAAACACCAGCACATAGCCTTGCAGTATAAAATACACTTAGCACATTAACCAGCCACTGCAGGTAGGCTGATGAGGTTGGAGCCCATCATCTCTGGTCTTTCAGAGATCACAGGCTGTATGACTTAATAAGATTACCACAAAGTTATCATATCAATTCAGAGCCTCATACATGTAGTAGTTGTAATATAAACCACAAACAGCACACATTCATCCAGACACTTACAAACCAGGACAGAATTTTCCTCAGGGCCAGATAAGATCTTGCCTTGTATCAAGTGATCACAGTCTAATGTAAAAGGTAACATCGATACCAATACTGGTATCAGGTATCGGTGCTTATTTACTTGTACTCACAAAAATGCTTTGATATCATTACACAAGCCTAGTGCGCATTGTCAGCTCAGTATATTGTTGACAATCAGCGGCTGTCGGTCCCTAATAATGAGGTATTCTTACACAATTATAATGCGTCTTCTCCACTGCAACCCTGGTCGCTCAATTCAAGCTAAATCATGTAGCTAGGTAGCGCATTTTATTTAAAAACAACTAGACTGTTTTAGAAAGAATGAGCCTGAAAGCCATGGAGAAACATAAACAGAGCTAAATAAAATATTCTGTAATGTCCTCAATTGATTAATACTGAATAGGTTTTTCACTTTTATTGGTGTTGATAAGTACTAAAAACCAGTTGCGTGTACTCCGTCTGAAAAAATGATATTGATGCATCACTAGCAATTAAAGTATGATGTGCAGGACAGTCACTGCCTACTATATCCGTTACTCAGCACCTCAGCTGTGAAACGAAGTCCTGTGGTCTAGCCAACCTTTTAAAATGAGCCCGGTTTTATACTTCATTATTATGCATGTCATGTTACATTCCTCTTCTGTTCCCATTTGCATTTGCCCTTTGAATCAGTTGATTCTTCCTCTTTTTTTGCCTTATGTTTGGTACTGTCGTGGCTTGTTTTTTCAGTTCAGTTTGTTCCCTTTTATCATTTTCTTTTTCTCTTTCCCATCTTTTCGTTTTTTTGTTTCCCCTCCCCCCCTCCTTATCCTCTCCTCCCTGCCTGCGCAGAGCCATCCGCCCCCCCTCAGGAGGTTAAATGCTCCAGCCCTAGCTCCACCTCTCTGCTGGTAAGTTGGCGCCCCCCGCATTCTGAGAGCCAGAATGGCCCGCTGGTGGGGTACATAGTGCGCTATGCAGTGGCGGGGGGCGGAGCTGGGGTCGGGGTCGGAGTCGGAGCTGAGACTACAGAGGAGCTTCAAGCACCAGCCACCTCCACCGAGATAATGCTGCAGCGACTGGAGAAGTGGACATCGTACCGTGTGAGCGTGGCTGCAGCCACCGCTGTGGGCCCGGGACCGGAGAGTGTAGCGCTTACATGCCGCACTGACGAGGACGGTACGAACCCGACACCATCTTTAGCTAGCTTTTACATTGGCATGTTGATTTATAGAAACAATTGTTTCTATAATATCGAATATGCAAATTTCCACTATTACTCCTCTGTAATTGAAGGATAGTATATAATAGCCTTATCTAGTTCATACTCCCAGTAATAAAGTCTAATGAGTGGCAATTTAAATTCCCACAAAACTACTGCATAACACAATGGCTACATAACGGCTCTTCTCAGGTCAGTTAGTGGATCAGTAGGCTCCAAGTGAAAATGCTGCTTTTACCCACCCTCGTTTTATTTCTCCCTCTTTCTTGGAGTCACTGAGGCAGACAGGCAACTTATGAGCTCTGAAATGATCTTCAGCCAGCTGCCAATTGTAAGAAATTGTGCCCGACATCCCTGGCGACAGCAGTGCTCCAGGCTGAGTGACAGCTGGAGTTCAGGGGACAAGCTGCTAATCGATACACAATGCCCAGCAGTTCCTCCACCCTGCCTAGCGCACACACACACACGCTCAATGATGGATGTGAGAGCATGTGTGTGTTTTGGTGGGGTTCCCAGCATGGATAGAGCAACTCGGGCAGGTCAGATGGGGAGCACTGGGCCCTCCAGGGTTTCTTTACTTTGTTTTGCAATAAAGCAGGAAGAATTCCAGCATCATGGAGTGAGACGTTTTAGAGAGTAATTACATGTATTTGGAAACAATCCGCTACATACTGGGGATGGCAGAAAGATCATGATGCATGATACGTAAATGTAATGGGGGGGTAAAATCAGTTTAAGGTGGAATCGGTTATATTTTACACGAGATTGACATGAGAGTTATGTTGTGTTTCATCATATCATTATATGAATATTATACAGTTTAATCATTACCACATATACACTTCCATCTTACCCCATCCTCCTTCTCCCCCAAAGTAAATACAAAATGAGTGTTTTATTGACAGCACCGAGAACCTGTCCGCTGTTGAGAGCAATACACAGTAAAGGCACCATTTAAACGCCAAGGCTTCATATAAACAGATTTTTCATTAGCTCTCAGATCTGAGGCTACGGGGCGACAGGAGGCAGACAGTAGATTGTTCAGCAGGGAGCGGAGAACTGCGATAAAGCAGGAGCAGCTTGAGTATGAGTAAAGGCAAGAGATTTGATTTCAAAGTCCCTTAAGTCCGTAAGTGCATTTGAGACTTGTTTCACCTAATCGAATGGTAGTTGCGCTGAAGGCATCAGGAAACCGTGTCTGCGAGACGGCGGTGTCAGTAGTCTGTAGGTGGATGACTCCATCATAATAACAGCAGTCAGTAAAAAAAAAAGGCAAAAAAAAAACAGTAGCACATGGAATTGATCTCTTTTGTCTCTGCCTCGCGACAGCTTCTCTGCATTTGTCCCTTTGTCTGCTGAGGGATTGTGCTGCGGTGTTGCACCTAACAATGGGCAGAACATAGTTAACAGGATTCTGAGATTGAAACAGAAAACTGAGATTGTAAGCAGGATTCTAACTGAAATAAAACTAGGATTTTAACTCGCATGTAACCAGGAGTCTAAGGTTCTAACTCAAAACCAGGATTTTAACCAGAATTCTAACTCAAATTTAACCCAGATTATAATTTAAATGTAACCATTACTTTAACTTAAATAAAACACTTTTAAAAAGTTCTAAATTAAAATAAAATGAAGATTTTTATTCAAATAAAAGCAGTATTCTACCTCTGTCTGTTTTTCTCATAGTTCCCGGTGCACCCCCTCGGCGAGTGGAGGTGGAGGTGATCAACTCCACTGCACTAAAGGTGATGTGGCGCTCGCTGTTGCCCGGGCGACAACACGGCCAGATCCGTGGTTACCAGGTGCACTATGTGCGGGTGGAGAACGGTGAAGCACGTGGGCTCCCGCTCATCAAGGATGTAATGTTGGCTGATGCGCAGGTACACACCCCTCACACACTCCACATACTACTCACATGGCCCTCACAGTGCACACACGTTCCTCACACACTTCTCATACACTCCAAACACTCCACACATACTTCTTTTCACACTCCAAAGACACTTCTTACTCTGCTCACACACACGTCACACGTTCTCCATTTGAGAAATGAAAAATGGTTTAAAAAGCTTCAAAATAGTATTTCATTTCCTTTTCTTTCTTAGCCTCTGAGAGGACTTTATCCCATAAACACGAACGTTTGGAGAAATCTTTGGTCAGTTTTATTCATAAACCTTGTTTTAAAAATATTGTCTAAATCAGTTCAAGCTAAAAACAAACAAAAAATCCCTTCAATAAACGATAATAAAACACATGACAAGCTCATTATACAATAAATTGCAGGAGAGTATAAAAGTATATGAAGTGTATAACAGAAAATACAATAAAGAAGGACAATTCACAATAAATAATAAATAAATAACAGGCAGTTCAACTGAAAATGAAACATGCAAATTTCAAATGTTGTTAAAAAGCCGAAACACATTTGTTTCGTTTTGTACTGTTATCTACAAATATGGACAAAAGCATGTTGCATTTGTAGCATCATCTTGAAATTGAACCACTTTCCTCTTCAGAAGTTTGGGGTCACTGCACCAGTAACAGACTCCAGAAGAAGGCGTGGCGCACAATTTAAATTTAAAGGCAGACTGATATAAAGCTGATTATGTTGCATGAATAGCATGTCCCAAAGTCTTTCGATTGAACAACACATACTTATAGTTACATTTATTTACACAGTTTGGTTCCTGTTGTTATGTATGTTACAGCGGCAATAAACAGTTACTCCCTCACAAGCCTCTCTTTTTTAGCTAATAAGTTAATAAGACAAAAATAAACATAGCTTTTCATTTTACCAAGAAACCACAACGTATAACCTCCTCTGTCCTAAAGTTACAGCTTCATCTCTGTTACAAAATTCTGACACTGGAGACTCCTTCTCTAAATGTTAAATAAACGTCTCCTCATTTAAAACAATTATATGCGTTGTCTTTGATAAATAACAGCATGTTCTGTTTATTCTTAGGCTTTGATTACGTAAAGTATCTGCCATACAAATATCACATACAAGTGGTTGCTATAGAAACAATAACATATTAGAATTTAAGTTACAGCCAGCAATAGTGCCAGAGCTACTGTTATAAAAGATTAGTCAGATTAAGTATCACTGAGCCAAACAATATCTTTTAGGCGATTGCAGTTTCCATAAAGTAGAAAAGCACATTTAAACACGAAGCACGTCTTAACGTCTGATCAAAAGGGAAAAGGAAAATGTTATTTCAGGTCAAACTATTCCTGAAGAATTTCTATATCTGAGAGCCACACTCACATACTTCTTCACGTTACTCCAAAGATACTTTGAAGGGAACCTTTAAGAAAGTTCCGTCCAAGATCCAAGCATGTGTTAATGAGTCTGAACGTCCATAAGTGACTGTAAATTAATGCATGCTTTATGGCTAATGCAAATCTGTAGTAGACTCGCAGATGGGAAAATCCAGTTGCTGGAATACATACAGAATGGACAGGCAGAGTGCAGAATCCTTGAACAGAGCATAAATTATTGGCTGCCCTTATCTTTTCCCCTCTCCCTTTACATCCCGACCTACTTTTCAAGCATGCTTCAGAGTGCTCTCCACTTCAGTGCTGTGCTCTTCCTTTCTGTTCATGCATCTCTCTCTCTCTTTCTCTCTCTCTCTCTTTCTCTGTATGTCTCCTTTTCTCTTTCTGAAATTGCTTTCCCATGCGCTCTCCTCTGGGTGGGGGGAATCAGTGGGAAACGGATGATACAGCCGAATACGTGAGTACAGAAAGACGCAGAGTATTCTGCGTGGTTTTGAAACTCGTGGTGTTGCATCACTCCCTACCGAGGGTCACTCTTAGCTGAGATGGAATCTGATCTGGATTTGATCTGAGAGCAGTGTGTCACGCAGCGGTGTCAGTCAGAACACACCACTGATGATGCACAGAGGGGGTGATGCAACATCAAGAGCTCATTAATGTCTCTATGTGTGTGTGTGTGTGTGTGTGTGTGTGAGTTGTTTCGCAGTGCAGCTCTGAAACATGAATATGAATATTGTGTCACACAGCTCAAGAGAGAGAAACAATAATCTCTTGACCCACTAGAAGTGTTTTTTTTTTGGTTTTTGTGTGTGTTGTTGTTGTTGTTATTGTTGTTGTTTTGTGTGTTTTTGGATGCAGCAGTAACCCATCACTCACATTTGCATGATTTATTTGCGCTGTTTGTTCCAGCCTGTAGTCAGACCCACACTTGGCTGTCTTTCTCTTTTCCCCACACGTGCCCGGCGTTCATTTTCCCCATCTCCTCATCTGCAGTGACAGGATGCTGTGAATTCTACAGCCACTACTTATTAAGAAAGTTTACTAGAATTTACTATGGTACTTCATGGTAACTATGGTTGTTTTTAGGGATGCATTAATACTTTTTTTTAGTACATGTACCAAGTACATGTTTTTTTGGCACTTGATACAATTACTGAACCTCTTAGTATTAGTATTAGTTCTAAGTAATCAGTGGCATCACTGAAGACTTTGTTTATATATATCTGAGTGTGCAGAGTAGTGTCAGTGAGATGCCTTGAATTGCTCATGGCACCTTTAGTCACAGACCTTAGTGAAAGAAGTGTGCAGTGCTCAGTGCTCGCAGAACTGAAGTGCTCTCACACACAATCGTTCCTCTGCAAGCTTGCTTCACTGTCCCATGCTCAAACATGTCACGGCATGGCAAATCACGACACTTTGCATTGCTTATCCCTCAATGCAATTGCACTAAAAATAGCAATGTGCATACAGTCAAGTCGCACATCAACTCAAGTCCTCTTGATTTTCTGCCTCCAAAGCTACAGCGAAGGCAATCAAGGCAAACGCCCTCATTGCCAGAGTTCAACCAGTGTTTATTAATTCCGCTCTGCCACTAATAATAAATCTGATCTAGAGATCCAGGTAGGCTAGTTAGTTAGCTGATAGTGTTGTTATGGTTACACAGTTTACTTTGTGTGCACACCAGAGGCACTCAGGTCAGAACGTTTTCTTGAAGAAAAAAAAATGCTAGCATGAAAGCAGGCTTACAGTAATCAAATTATTTATAAAAAAAAATAAAAAAAAAGAAAGAAAGAAACCAGACAGTATTAGAAAAAAATAATTTGGAAATAAAGAATGGGGGAAAAAAAGAAAAGCTGCACTGTTTTAGTGCCTCAGTGACAGCTACGTGAGAAATAACAACCCACCCAAAGCCAGATTAGCAGCCGTTCAGCAAAAATTCATTACTCAGCCCAGCTATTTGCTCAGGCTTCTCCTGCATTAATTGCCCTCTGCTTATTTTCTACAAGGTTCACGAGACAGAGACAGCCTGAGGACTCGTGGTTCTTAAAGAATCTGTTTTACTTAAGGAAACGCTGTAGCCAGTGTTTGGAATTTATCCCCAGTAAACATCACTGTTACCTCCCAAATGATGCAGGGAATTAATTATGTAATGCTAAAACTAACAAGAAAATGTATGTGGATGTTAGGGTGGGTGAAATGAAAGCTGTGGCAGCGCATACAGTCTTCCCCTCAGATGTGTAGCTGTTTTTTGGGGTTTGTTTTTTTTATGACTTACACCCTAAGCACCTACACTCTCCTTCTCCTATTTTTCATGTGTTTGCTGCAGGAGATGGTGATCGGGGGCTTGCAGCCGGACACCACCTACTCCATCACAGTGGCAGCCTACACCACCAAAGGAGATGGAGCACGCAGCAAACCTAAACTGGTGGTGACCAAGGGAGCAGGTGAGTGCTAATGCAGTCATCATCTCTCTCTCTCTCTCACGCACACACACATACACACACACAGAGGAGAGGGAGCAAGAGAGAGAGAGAGAGAGCCCCACATGTCGCCTGCTGCCACCTCCAGCAGCCAAATGAACCCTGGGGAAAAACGAGAGACATGAACAGAATATATAACGTGCTGGAGCATGGAAAGGCAGCAGCGATAACACGAGTTGTGTGATATAGGTATTATGTGCTGTGTGAGCTGCTGATTACACCTGTGAGGTTTTATTATTACAGATAAAGGAAGGGGGCAAAAAGAAGGTGCTGTGTAGGTTATTGCAGTTGTTTGTTCGTTGGTGATTAGGAGGTGCTTCGGAATATAGTTGTATTTAAGGGTCTCAGAGATGTGGAGTCAGAGCTGGGATAAAGTCAGGACCAGCGTGCACATGATGATTTTGATCCTGAATCAGTTGTGTGGAGGATTAGTCACTGAATAACAAAAAGCATCAGCACAGATAAGAGGCTCTGTGCTGCACTGTTTCAGTGAGATGAGTATCTCTTCTTCTGAGACGATACAGTGTGTACCTGAATACATGATTTATGACAGACAAAGAGCCACCCCTCCTTCAGTGGTGCGGACAGATGCACGGGGGACATGCTTTTTTCACTGTAGGCACAGAGGCCATGCCTTTTTTTTGCACTAGGACTGACACCCACATAGGCCCTACCTCCTTTACTAGAACTGACAGCCACATAGGCCATGCCTCCTTAACTAAGACGGACAAACACTGAGGCCACACCTTCCTTTCATTAGTACTGACAGCCACATAGGCCACACCTCCTTAACTAAGACAGACAAACACTGAGGCCACACCTTCCTTTCATTAGTACTGACAGCCACATAGGCCACACCTCCTTAACTAAGACAGACACACCCAGATACCACACCTTCTTTTCACTAGGACTGACACACACAGAGGCCACGCCTTCTTTTCACCAGTGCACTGCTTGGAGCCAGTGAATCTTTACACTGTTCATGTGTTTAGAGCTGAGAGCAAGAGGTCAGGGCAGCATTGCAGGTTGCAGGTCAAAGACGACTCTGGAACACACAGCAATGGCATGGGGTTTTTTTTGCCTGTGAGACTTTTAGCTCTGCCGTGTGACAGGTATGCATATCACAAGTGTCAGTGTGTGACGGCTTCAACTCAGCTGCCCAGCAGACTCATCACTCTCTCTGTCTCTCTCTCTCTCTTTCTGTCTCTCTCTCTCTCTCTCGCTCTCTCTCTCTCTCTCTCTCTCTCTGTCACGCACACACACACACACACACACACACACTCAAACACTGACTGATATGCCTCAGCCACACATACAGGCTCTCAAAAAAGGATGCTCATCGTCCCCCATTCCCCCCCTTTTCTCATTTCTGAGAGTGTGGAGAAAGAGCTTAAACAAAATAAATAAATATATGAAGTGAAAAAGAGAGGAAGCGGAAAACGGACTTAGCCCTTCTCGGGTAAAGAGCATCACAGTCTTTCATGTGACAGCAGGGCAGGGTGGCTCGGCCAATGGGCGCTCAGAGGAGGCACTCCAGGCACTTTCATGCTTCATATCGAGGGTATTGTGCTGTCAGACAACTTAAGCCTGCGCCTCACTTTTGAAACGCTCGTGGACTCTCCACTGCCTCCACCTTTAGCCTCCCGTCTGCCAATCAGAGATAGACTTCAGGGCTCCAGATGCATGCTAATCGTCCAACCCGGGGCCGAGCGGGGCCTTTTGTACAGCACCATCTCTGATTTGCACTAGAAATGGATTAGTCTAAGAGTCAGAGACAAAAAAAAAGTGTGTGTGTGCTGTGTGTCATAACATAAGATTTAATGCTAAAACATGACATGACTTATTGACTCGAGGATATAAAAGATTTTAAAGTCAGAAATGTAAAGCTTTACTTGTATTTTGAGTGCAGTTTACATCCAGATGAAAAGAACAAAGTTGATCTAACTATAAACTATGATTTTTTTTTTGTTTACATTCATAAGATTTTTGTACAATGGGATGAATTTCAGTCAACTAAAATATATTTTGACTTTATTCTTGTATAGCAAAAAAATTCTGTGTCTAGTATAAGGCCATGAAAATCCTTCATATTACATTTAAACATTTTCGCTGCTTTGAAAACCCTCTTTGTCTTTACCTCATATATGATGTATTGAAATGGATCAAGCTGAGAGAACTGACTAGAAAATTGAGAAAACTGGCCCGTCTGGGTTTATTTTCTTTTCCTGCACTATATTCACCATGTCCCTGATCAATCCTAATCCTGCCACACATGGTACCATGCATTTGTTTTTGTTTTTTTAAACGGATCATGAAATCACCAAGGAGCTTTTTCCAATATAAAGATTAGAGTAGTTGACAGCACCTTCATCTCACAGCAAATGTCCCCGTATTGATCTTTTTGATGCCACGCGTTGTCCACGAGGAAAGACCTGACTGTGATTGATGTGGACGCTGTTATTGAGCTGAAAGCATTTAGTGGTTGATTTGAGCTCCATCTAATACTACAAACGCCAAAACCTTCAGTCTGTATGTATTTATTTATTAAACGATCGGATATGACAGCAAGCGAAGAACAAAAATGAAAGGAAAGGCCCATCCTGAAAAACTAATTAAAATGTTTATATTGGAATATTTGCGGTGTGTTTAGCGATTCTGCTGCTAATTTGTTGATTAGTGCTGCATGTACATTGTTCCTGTGAGAAGTTAGTGGTTGTGTGCCACTCTGATGGCGCGGCGGAACATTATCTCAAGGTCAGGTCAAGGACTAACCAAAAAAGAAGAGCTTCTTATCTCACTTAGTATTTTCCAATGAAGTTCAGCATTATGTTAATGAGAAATTAAACATGTAGTAATGCAAGAGATTGGTGCAAACGCTGGACTCAAAGTTCCAGAATGCAGTGCAGATATAAGACGCAATTGAGACCCAACACAGCTAGCTAGCAATCTATGAGATGACAAGTGTAATGCACTGACAACTGTAGTAGCGTGAAAGCTATGAAAGTGGTGCTGTTTGAGCAGAGTGTACAAATGAGGAGGTGAGCTGGACAGACTAAAGGATTTAAGTGCCGCTGCATCACTCTCCTTAGGTAGAGATGAAACGAGGGCTAGATTCACCACCATTCGCATTTTGTTGAATGGTATTGTGGGTAATGTACGAACTTGTTTTCCAAAGTAAAAAATATACCAACATTTCAATGAAATAAGTTAAAAACTAAAAAAAACCTCACAATTTCATTATGAAATATTAAGAAAATTATTATGAGTCTTGGATGCCATTAAAGATCACGGTACTTATAAAGATTAGTTTGCAGGTTGTTCATCGTAGAATTTTCGTTTACGAAAGGGAGTGTCCATATTTTCATTGTTTAAAAAAAATGTGATTATGGAAATGTTTGCCCACAGCATATGTCTGGAATTAATACAGTACAGGAAGCAACTGACACGACAACTTCTGAAGCCCAGCATAACTCACTGTGAAGCTTAGAATTAATTCCTTCATCATCAAAGGGCTTTTTTTTTCTCCTTTCCTGTTCGCTCCTCTGTCCTCACAGCTCCACTGGAAATGAGAAGGGCAGTTAGGGAGCTGGAAATTAGAGAGCAAGAGCGGGAGGAAATGAAAGTGAAACCCAATCCGTTCTCAATCAGCGGCTGTGTGTCAACAGTAGCCATTAATGCAGGCCGTGATGGGAAACGTGCCTGGGGCCGTGGAGTGAGGGATTGAGAGATGTGCGTGTTGGCCGGCACACTGGGCTGAAGTGGAGTCTGCGTTTACCACCTCAATCACGGAGGCACTGACCCCCGCCGTCCTCGCCTTGCACCATATTGCAGCATGTCCCTCATCACCTTCATCCCTCCCTTTCTCTCTCACTTCTGAGCCACTTCAGTTCCTCTCATTCGTCCTTCTGTTGGAATGATTTACCTCAGTGGATTAACTCTTTATTCAAACACTTCTTTAAATATAAGCGTACTTCTTTTTTTTTTCTTATTGAAAGACTATTTGTCATATTTTTTTATGCTTTGTGCTTTAAGGATTATAGATTATTGAAATGTGCAGTGACAGGATTGAAGAATTGTGTTTTTTAGGGACAATACAAAAATCATAAGCAATGCCCATAGCTGGGGTCAAAGCAGTATTAAACTAGGAAGCTTGGTCTACACAATGCATGATAAGACTTCGCAACAAGAAACAAAACAACAGGGCATAAATAACCAGACAAATCAAGAACCAGACAGAGAACAGCTGTGGAGACAAGACTAGACCAGAAGCAAAAGCACATGGCAAAATATAAACTGGAGCACATGGAGTATAAAGACTAAGCACTAGTATAGAGTAGAGGAATTCATGACAAATATTACAAATGACTTATCCTAAACCTATCTGAAGCACCTTGTACTCAAAATGGAAAATGCTATATATTTTGTCCACTGCTATGTATAAAATGTCAACGGTACCACATTCTTATGCTACAAAATTAACATTACTGGGAATAAAACGTAAAGTCCTGATTAACATTATTCATGATGGACAAAAATGATGAATTTTGAAACCAGTATGGGGTCATATTGAACCAAGATCAATACAGACTTTAGAAATTGAAAATCAAGATCAATAAAGATTGTTTGCACCATGAAGCAAATTTGAATCAATCACAACATGTCTAGGTGACACGGTAGCGTCTCTCAGCTCCAGGCTCTCTGGTTCGACCCTGAGCTCAGGTTACTGGCTGTGCAGAGTTTCTGTGTTTTCCCTGTATCCATGTGGGCTTCCTTGGTGCCTCAAAATGGTGCTCGTTGGTGTGAATGGTATCCCATCTAGGGTGTTCATTTCCACCTCACACCCAGTGGGTAGGCTCTGGATCAAACACCACCCAGCCCAGGATGAAGCAGTTACTGAAGATAAATGAATGAATGAGTGAATGAAGAAGGTGTGTAGAGTTTCACCCCTTAACCTCTGCATATTTGTGAACCTCTGGTCTGGAAACTAGTCAGAACCAGTGTGTAAAGACTGTTTATCTGATTCTAAATCTGTTTGTGTTTACACATTAAAGAATAGTATTTTCTTTATTAGATATGAATAAATGTGTTTGTGTTCCACACCTCCTACACCACTGGCACTAGAGTACACTCATCTTGTTTTATCAATGTGTCAATCAAAGCCATGTAACTTATAGAGCTATCAATCTGAAAATGTGGCACATCTCATTAAAGCCCTTTGTCGTACTCATTCCATCATGTTAATTATTGTTATGCAGAGGGACAATTATTATTGCTGTTCATTTTCATGCCATTATTAGTCTGTAAATGTATTACACTAATGTGTTTTGTGTGTTTTTCTGCAGTGCCAGGCCCTCCCTCCCTCTGGGTCCATCAGGACTCGGAGAGCTCAGCTGTGGTACGTTGGCTCCCTCCCGAACTTCTTGCACCTGGTCTGGAGCTCCTTGGTTATCGCCTCCAGTTTGGCCGTGAAGATGTCCCACCATTGGCGACGCTGGAGTTTGCACCATATGAGCGTGAGTTCTCTGTGTCCAGCATGCACCGGGGCGCCACCTACATCTTCAAGATTTCGGCCAAGTCGCGTTCTGGTTTTGGTGAGGAGGCCAAACAGGAGCTGAGCCTTGATGAAGAGGCGCCACATGGCTATCCACACATCAGCGACGCCTCCAATATCACCTGCTGCTCAGTGCAATTCTCCTGGCTGCCTCCAGTTCTGGCCGAGCGCAATGGCGCTATCACAGAGTACACGCTGGCATATCAGGAAACGGGCACCTCCAGTATGCCCCTAGAGCTGCGCCTGCCAGCCAACGAACACAGCTACACTTTGAACAGCCTGAAACCGGACTCTGTTTATGACGTGAAAATTCGTGCACACACCAGCGTAGGTCCCGGGCCCTACAGCCCGACCGTCCAGTATCGCACAGTGGCCCTCACCACAGGTAGGGCTTGCTTTTCTGTCTCTTTTTCTTCGGAAAACCAAAAAAAAAAATCCAGACAACACCACAACCCCCGCACTGAAAATCCAAGCACCTACACCGTGAATCGATTAAACTAACGCGGGGGGACGCTCACCTCACTATTCCAAACCAAGGTAAAATTCGAGTCAGTAAGTTAAAAGTCAGTCAGTTTTGAAAGGGAGGAACGCCGAACTCACGAGGTAAGTGCTGAAAGGTCAGACACGCTTCTCACAGTGCCAGAGCACAAACACACACGCACGCCCTCTCATTTAGCCACGCCCCCTCAGGTATGGCCAGGTAGGAGCTGAGAGGAGAGTCACATCTCAGTTGTAGGCAGTGTTGATGCAGATTTCAGTTCTTTGACTCTTTGGTTTTGTTTCTTTTTGCGGCTTTGTTTTTTTTAAAGTTCACCCACCCTTTCCCGTCCTGTTATGGTTTTATGGCATGGAAACCCAAGACGCACTTCTAACAACTGTAGGCATGCTGTGATTTGGTCTGTCTTCTTGTCCCTGCCTGACTCAGTGTGTCAGTGCCAATCCAGAGGAACCCCAAAAAGGGGCAAAGTCTGTCTCTGTGGGACTTTCTTAGCCACTCTGGGTTGGTAGGGTCCATCTGACCAGGCTGAGTCATATGTCATCCTGTGCTCCATGGGTCTGTGTCCACCAGTTGGGAAGTGTCCTGTTCTGTTTGTCCTAACACCTTTATTCACCTCCTTCACAGCGATCACCACACACCACTTACTCGTCAGGAACCCATCAGGAATAGAGGCTTCCAGTCTCTTTCTCTCTCTCTCTCTCTCTCTCTCTCTCTCTCTCTCTCACTCTCTCTTATTTCTTTGTTTTTCTCTTCATTATCTCTTGTCATCTTGACTAAAGCAGCTGTCTGTTTCTCTGTTTTTTTTTTTTTATTCCTGTCCGCGTTTGTGCGGCCAGATGTTCCTAAAAACTTCACAGTTAAGTTGGTCACCAAGACAACAGTGCTGCTGGCATGGAAGTTTTCCGACAGCCGCTTCCCATACCGCTGCATGGTGAGTGAGACCAAATCCTCAAAACAACAGTCTGAAAAGTTTACGTTTATAGGCATTTAGTCCTGAATTTCTGATCTGTATCATGTTTTTCTTACAAGCTGTAAAAATTCTCAGGTATTCACTTGTATTCACAATATACTGTCCATTCAGTTACACTGACAGTCATCTGTGCAAATGCACCACAAGAAGAGAAACAAATTTGTTTTGTAGCATTACAGTACACCGCTAAACACTGTCTCACAACCAGCCTGAGCCTCATTCCATGCTATTATATAGTTGTCCATTATGTGCTAAGTGCAACCTGAGGCCTTAGTCATTATATGATAAAAGGCCAGTTGAACACAGGATCAGCACTGAGACACTCTTTCACTTGAGGTCCTTCACCTCTATCTTTTAGTAAGTCGTCTTCGATTACTTCCTGCCACAGATCGAATACAACCGCCAGAAAGTGGACATCGATGCCCGCATGACCAAAGCTCTCATCACCAACCTGAGAGCCAACAGCACCTACGAGTTCCGCATCACGTGCCCGGACAGTGGCGACGGAGGCCCCAGACACCGGCTTGTGGCTCGCACCGCTCCCTTTATCCTCACCAACAAACCAGAGCTGGACGTGAGGAGGGAACCGGACAACACCGTCAGCATCATCCTCCCTCAGCTTGAGACCAAGGACATGATCAAGTGAGCATCATCCACATCTTTCTTCATGTGAATCACGTGTCAGAAGGCAAAAAATAAATGTTAGCTAGAGGTAGCTGCCTTACTATCAGCACCATTTCAATGCCACTGCCTTATCAGAAAATCTGATGAGAAGTGCAGAATGATGTCATCAAAATTGTTGATCTGTATTGGTAGTGTATTTTGAAAAGCCGTAAAAAATTGGTTTTTAACTTCATGGGGACTTAACAAGTATAGAAGTAATTGTTTTTTACTGTTAACAGGGTTGAGGACTTCCTTCTCGACTTTCCAAAAAATAATCCAGAGTTGAGGAGATGTTTGCTTTGGTTTATCCATCCATGCCATCCTTACATTTGGCCAAAATAGACAGGACAGGATAGCGTTTATCTCAGGACAGTGCAAATGCTACCCAAATAGTTTAACTCTCTAGCTTTCTTCTAATTGGAACCCTGTTTGACCGTTTTGGGTTTTCTGACAATCATTTCAGTGGCTTTGTGCCAAGTCTCATCCTCACTATAACGGTAAAGTGTAATTGTGGCACAACGCCTGATCTGTATCGGAGACAGTCGTTGCTCCAGTGCCAGACAGCTTTTATTTGTGGTTTTATATTATTTATTCATGTGACATTTTGCCTATGCTATTTACAGGTCTGTCTATGTGGTAGTGGTTCCACTGAAGAAAGGCAGAGGGCCGATAAGACACATCAAGAGCCCTGATGAAATGGATCTGGAGGAGGTAAACGGCAGTGAATTTCCCTGTCTGAGTACTGCATGATTTATTATAATATTTACATGTTCAAAAGCAAAAAATTACAGATCCCATTTTCTACTTTTAGTCGACTAATGTAAGTCTATTGAAACACGTTTTGGGGTCACTTGATGGGGAATAGACTCCATCCATACATCCATGCTATTTCTAATTAGATATAAAAACAATAATAAAAAGCAATGCTAACAATAAAAAAAAAAATACTAAAGTGTCCTAAAAAAATTATACTATACATAAATATTTAATAATTTCAAACAGACACTTACTGGAGCAGGTCTTTTATTGTGACTGAATCTCAGATGACATTTTATTACTTGTTACAGCATTATTTTTGGCACTGTGTTATTTATGCATACAGTGCCCTCCACTAATATTGGCATCCTTGGTAAATATGAGCAAAGAATGCTGTGAAATATTGTCTTTATTGTTTAACCTATTGATCTTTTGTTAAAAGAACATTCGCAAAAATACTCTGCTCTCATGGATATCAAATGGCAAACACAACACAGGTTTATCAAAAATATATATATATTTGTTAAATATAGGTGTGCAACAATTATTAGCACCCCTATGAATTCATATGAAAAAGTATATTCCCATTGATATTTTATGACTTCCTGTTTCACAGGGGTATAAATATGAGGTAACACATAGGCCAAATTCCCTTAGTCATTCATAACAATGGGTAAGACCAAGCAATATAGCTGTGATGTGCGGCTAAAGGTTGTTGAGCTTCACAAAATGGGAAGTGGCTATAAGGAAATAGCACAAGCATTGAAAATGGCCATTTCCACCATCAGGGCAATAATTAAGACGTTCCGGTCAACTGGAAATGTTATGAATCAACCTGGAATCGGACGTGTGTCTATATTGTTTCAACATACTATGAAGAGGATGGTTTGAGTGGCCAAAAAAAATCTCCAAGTATCACAGCTGGAGAATTGCAGAAGTTAGTTGTGTCTTGGCGTCAAAAAGTCTCCAAAACTACAATCCGAAGTCACCTACATCACACAAGTTGTTTGGGTCTCAAGAAAAAAGCCTCTACTCTCACCCAAAAAAAAATTCAAGCATCTTCAGTTTGCCAGACACTACTGGAACTTCAAATGGGATCGGGTTCCATTGTCAGATGAAACCAAAATAAACCTTTTTGGGAATAAACACCAGATGGTTTTGGCACACAGAGAGGTAACCATATGCAAAAGTACCTCATGCCCATGGTCAAATATGGTGGTGGCTCATTAATGTTAGGATACGTGGCATCATGGACATCAGGTATCAACAGATATTAAATGAAAACCTGACTGCCTCTGCCAGAAAGCTTAAAATGGGCCGTGGTTGGATCTTCCAGCAGGACAATGATCCAAAACATAATCAAAATCAACACAAAAATGGATTACTGACCACAAAATCGAGTTCCTGCCATGATCATCCCAGTCTCCTGACTTGTAACCCATAGAAAACCTATGGAGTGAACCGAAAAGGAGAGTCCACCAGCATGCACCTCAAAATATGATGGATCTGGAGAGATTCTGTGGAGGAATGCTCTCAGATCCCTTGCCATATTCTCTCCAACCTCATCAAGCATTATAGGAAAAGACTCAGAACTGTTGTCTTGGCAAAGAGAGGTAGCATAAAGTATTGACTAAAAGGGTGCCAATAATTGTTGAACGCCTATATTTAACGAAGATTTTTTTTGTTAAAACTATGTTTTGTTTAGTATCCATGAGAGCAGAGTATATGTAATGCAAAGCACGTATTCACAGATGTGCTGATAGTCAATCACATTTCAGCCTCAGAGATGTTGAAAATCTGAGGGCATCTGTGGCTAAAACTAGCTCTACTGGAAATGTTTGTAATTAAACATTTAAAGTGATTACCTTTTTTAAACGAGATTGATAACCCTAGTTCAAATTCACGCCCTCATCCAATCCACAAATCAGTTTCCAGTATGACTGTGAAGCGTGGCCGAACGTCCTTATTACCACAGGACAACTCAGGCTAAACCAAGCCGAGCGTTTCTGAAGCTTTCCCTCAGGCCATGTCCAGGGGAGAGCCGAATTACTCTTCCTCTTCTTTGCCTCTCTGAGATGCTGCTACACTTCAGCCACTCAACCTTGAGCCGTGACCACCACAAGGGTATATTGGCTACTGATTGATTCTTTCTGCCATTGTTTTTTTTCCCCCACCCTTTTCTTCTCCCGAGTAGATGACTCATTCCATTTTAATCTGGGCTCAACGCCAGAAAACATCCCATTGACTCCAGACCACAGGGAGAATTAAGATGAAAGAGCTTAAAAACATTTTTGCAGGATGAATGTTGATTGGGTGGGAACTTCTGTTGTCCTATAGACTTTTCCCTCTCTGTCTGTTCTCAGCTGTTGAGGGACGGGAATGTGAAGCAGAGACACATGCGGACAACGCGGCAGCTGAGCCAGGTAGATGTGAAGAAGCCGTACATCGCCGCCAGCTTTAAACCCAGCACCGTGCCTCCAACTTTCACACTGGGCAACCAGATGGTCTACAACGGCTATGAGAACCGCGTTCTGGAGCCGGGACAGGACTACGTCTTCTTCATTCTGGCCGAGCTGAACTCCACCAGTGCGGTGAGTGGAAGTCACTCTCACACTACTGTCTATCACAAGTCACAACTCGAATAAATATCACGACTTTTATCATTCACAATATAGAGAGTGAATGAAGAATCTAAATGAAACACAAATAAACCAATAAACAACAATAGATAAAAAGAGTACTCCCAAGTTCTCTTGTATGTACACACTTACAAAACAAATAAGATTCATCACTCTTGTGCTAAACATTTATTATGATATATTTTGGCAAGTTGTTTAGTAGAAGTTAAACATTGTGCTAGATTTGCTTTATTTTATCATATACAGTTGTTATACCTAATGTTTATTCCACATAAAGACAACGTATAAATAATAAAAAGTCTTTGTCTTCGGTTAGCAATCATGACAGTGTGTGTTTGTGTGTGATTTTTTAGAAAATGTTTGTGGCCAGCCCTTACACTGACCCCATCATGGCCCCTGACGTGGACCCCCAGCCCGTGGAGACGGGTGGAGACGGCCTCATCTGGGTGGTGGGACCAGTCCTGGCTGTGGTCTTCATCATCTGCATCGTCATCGCCATTCTTCTCTATAAAAAGTGAGTGAAGGGGGAAATAGTTTGGGTGAGAAAAGCGATTGAAATAGTTCAACACAAAGAATACTTCAAGTGGTTTCCCCAAATCCAACAGAAAATGCAACTTATAATGACTTCTCCAGTTTCAAAATTATTCAACCCCTTCATGGCAAGCATCTTTAGTACTTAGTAGAGCACCGTTTTGTACTTTAGTACTTAGTAGAGCACTGTTATGACCTGCTCCAAACAAGATGCATAGCCAGACACCAGCTTCTGGAACAACAAAGACTTCTTATTCTTTATACGTTGTCTTTATGTGGAATAAACATTAGGAAAACAAATCTAGCACAATGTTAAGACATTATAAGTTGCTTTTTCAGTTGAATTTGGGGAAACCACTTAAAGCATTTGATATGTTGAACTATTTCAATTGCTTTTGTTGAAAGGTGAAAGTCTGTAAATTTTGACAATAAACCTGATTTGCAATGGGGGTTGAATAATTTTGATTGCAACTGTAGATAGATACATAGACAGACAGATAGATATATATATATAAATAAATAAATAAATAAATAATAAATAAATAATAGATTCATCATCTATTGAAGTATAGTGTTTCTAGAGCAGCCAAATGTTTTGGAGTTTACTATGATCTATGTTAGTTTGGCCAAAACAAGTTTACAGTTTTCCCTTTATCGTAAATGTCACATTCCTTGTCCCAAGACGGCTTCTGCAGTTTTGCAGTACTGCTATTAGTCACTCCACACAAGCATCAGGCTCGGGTAGGATTTTGTACATTAGAAATTATGTGGGTGTTGGAACATTTCCAAATTTGTTCATTAATTTTCAGTAAGCGCTAAAGATCACGGTGGATCCGGAGCCTATCCCAAGAACGCTATTCACCTGTCAGCATATTTTAGTGTGTGGAAGTAAATCGGAGAGCTCAGGATCGAACCAGGCACCCTGGAGCTGTGAGGCAGAAATGCTACCCACTTTAATATAGCTGTAGAAAATAGTTTAGGTATTAATGTTGTTACTGTGGCAGGTGCGTAATCATTTGCATGCAGTGTGCATAATGCTAAACCAGAGCCCATAAGCTTATCTTACTGGTTAGCAGCATTAGTGCTTGGGACACAGAGTATGTCTTGGCTAACCGAGTCCATTTGGGGTCAATTTTTTCCAGCAGGCCGTTTAAAAATTGAAACAGACCCATTGTGTCCTGGTGTACAGCAAAGCACAGCCTAGTGGAAGTGAACTCAGCGTTCTGAAATATTAAAGCTGAACAATGGTGTATCTAATATCATCTGTCCTGACCAGGCACGGCCATAGCTGTGTGTGTGTGTCTGTGTGTGAACAGAGCTTTTTAAATAGCTTTGTATCTCAGAGTGAGTGGCTGTAAGATAGTGTTTCCCTCCACCTGCCCTTGATCCTGACCTTAACCGCTGTGAGATCATATAGTGGCACACTGAGCCATGAAACACACACTCCACCTTTTACAGGCCGCTCCTGATGCAAATGAGTTCTCTCTGACACCTGCTCTGTGAATTTCAATGCCTCGTATTGATTTTTCCCCCCTTCTTTCTCCTCTCCTGTTATATATATTTTTTCTCTCCTTGCTTTCATTGGAAACAGCAAACCTGACAGGTAAGGCGCCGCTGTACTTTATTACTGTTTTCAAAAACGAGGCGAAACAAAAATAACCTGCCTCAGCATAAAACGCTGGAATTAATTAGAATGGGGGAGGGGGAGTGGAGGAAGGTAGGTTGGAGCCGCATGCCACAAGGCAAAGTCTGTTCACGCTTAATACGACTTTTTCTTTTTGGTTTGGCTTTGTTGGGAGTCTGTTTGTGTTTGTGAAGTTGTGTATTCTGTGCATGTTTATGTAGGGCCACTATTTTGGTCTTCACGTGTGTGTGCGCGCTTGCGTATGTGTGTGTGTGTGTTTGTGTGTGTGTGTGTGTGTTTGCGTGCATTTGTTTTTTCCTTTTTCAAGCAGCAAAAGGAAGGAATCAGAGCCACGTACCAAATGTCTGCTCAACAATGCTGAGATCACACCACACCATCCCACCGACCCTGTGGAGATGAGGCGCATCAACTTCCAGACTCCAGGTACACACACACACCACACACACACACCGGGTGGACTCACACATGCATGCACAGTATGGGCTTTCACACACTGGAGAACTCCTGCCATGCATTTCTGGATTCTATAATGGTTTTACTCACTCTCTCTCTCTCTCTCTCTCTCTCTCTCTCTCTCACACACACGCGTTAGGCGAACTCACACATGTGCAAATGTCACACTGGAGAACTGCTGTCATGCATTTCTGGATTCTATAAAGGTTTTACTCTCTCTCTCTCTCTCTCTCTCTCTCTCTCTCACACACACACACACACGTTAGGCGAACTCACACATGTGCAAACGTCACACTGGAGAACTGCTGTCATGCCTTTTTAATTGTTTTACTCTCTTGCACATACACATATTTGTTTTATTGTAAGGACTTGACATATTTGCGGCTCTTTTAGCTTTTTTTAACACACACACACACACATTGTATTCTAACACATTCTCTTCTTCCACTTTTAAACACCAGTGCAGTGGTATGTTTTCATGATTGAGGTTACATCAGGTTCTATGACGTGTCTAAGTCACACTCTTCTCCTCATCATTTGTTTTTGCAACGGTCTACTTTTTTTTTCTATTTTTGCTCTCTGACTGATCTTCTGATGGGAAATCCACTCAGACCATAAGTCCCGGATTACAGTGCAATAAACTCATTGAAGAAGACTTCCTCAGCTCACGTATACTCTACGAATCCCACCTCCTGCGCTTCTCAACTTGCACTGTTTTGCTTATGGTTGCTATGGTGACATGAACAAATTTTCAAATGTGCAATATAGCCTGGTCTTGCTGTGCGTTTAAGTCCCCCTGGGAAGTTCAAGTAACTTTGATCGTAGCAAGATGGCGATGTACCTTCTATTAATTAACTACAAAAAACTACAGCAACGTTTTTAAACTCTACTTCTAGAAAATCAAGAACAAGGATGCATATCAGGTGTGTTTTGCATTTTTTTTTAAATCAATTTAGGAAGCCACTGTAAACTTTATTGTTACCTATTATATCGTAATTGTACAGTGCTATCGTATTTTGTGTTTGTTTTATTGTAAACATTCAATTTCAACAAATTTACCATCAATTACAGATGTTACATCCATTGATTCCAGCATGTTTTCTTATTGGCATGCCCCCAACTCAGCTCAACTGAGCTCAGAGAAAATCCTGGGTTTCCCACTCGTAAATACGACTTTGTGGTGGCGTTTATGCGTGTTAAATTCATAAATACAATCTTTCCGACTCGAACGCACTGTTGTTTCTTCTCCACATTACTTCTTACTATATTTTCTGGGCCATAGGTTTAAAGAAATTTAATTGGACTATAAGACACACGCCCTAAATTCTGTCTTATAAGTAAGGAGTAAACAGTTTTACTGTTATGGGTAGATAATCATCAACAGGATTGATTACTTTCTAATAACAGCACAAATCTGACATGTTTTATTCCTGTTATAGAACAGCAATTTGCCAGTCATTATCATTTTTTATTTTATTTCAATTTAAGAGAAGTTAGTTCCTGTTATTACTTATGTTATGAACAGTCGTTCCCTATTTTTGTGCTAATTCCTAGCACCCGATACGTCACTGTATAAATCACAGCACCTGCTTCAGAGCAAAACTGTGTCTTACAGTCCGGATAGTACGCTACACTGAGCTGCACTCATCTGTGTGATTAATGTCTGCTGCTGCAGCTGCATGAGGCTGGGGCTGGACTTCTGAATCAGAAAAGTCTGTTTCTAGAAGGCTGTTTGAGCACCCACACACACACACAATAACTTTGATGGAAAAACAAGCTTTTGTCTTCTCCACATAATTGTTTAAAGGACATTCTGCTCTCGTCTCATTTTCTGCCCCTCTCACTAAAGCTGCTCTGACATTTCTCTCTCTCTCTCTCTCTCTCTCTCTCTCTCTCTCTCTCTCTCTCTCTCTCTCTCTCTCTCTCTCTCTCTCTCTCTCTCTCTCTCTGTTTCTTACTTTCAATCAGTCCGATTTTTAATTCACTTCATATATCAGACTCTGTCACTGGTGCTCATTCTATCCTTATTGCTGTGCCAGCTTTATCTCCCTTCGTCTACCTCTCTCTCTCTCTCTCTCTCTCTCTCTCTCTCTCTCACACACACACACACACACACTCACTTTGATCCCTAATTCAGTGTAATTCATTTGAAGGTTTATTGGCATTAACATATCTCTCTATCTGTTACTCCATCTCGCTCTCTCTCTAACATCCTTTCATTCTCTCTTCATGTCTGTCTATTCACTATCCTAATACTTCTGGACCTGACTAAGGCCCTGTTTACACGAGTGTGTTTTTGTTTTAAAATGCATAACTTTTGCTACGGTTACGCCTGTCGTCTACACTACTCCGGTGTGTTTCAAAACGGAGACTTTTGGAAACACCGAAGACCCCGTTTTAGTTTGAAAACTCCAGGCTCGCGTTTCAGTGTAAACAGACCAAAACGAAACTTTTGAAAACGAAGGCGTGGCTTAGCCCACATTCACCCCCTGATTGGGTCTTCTGGATCATTGCGTATCCTTCCCTGATTCATCAAGCCTCTCCCATATGACCATTACCTTGATCGTATAAACAACAACACGGGGACTGATCCACAAGCTTTGCTGGCTTTGTTGTCATTCTTAGCAGCCATTATGCAGTTAAATTTTGTATTTTATAATACTGCAGCTGCCTACATGCGCAAGAGTCGAGCTATGATTAGAGCAATTCGAAAACAAATCTCATTTCAAGCAGCGTAATCCCTACATGGACTGCCGGTCTGTTGTGCCTGCCAGTGACTAGCAATAAACTTCCTGTTTACACTTGCATGCGCATGTCCAGTGTGCATGAATGGTCATGTGGCATGCATATTCGGTCGTGTAGTGTGGACGGAGATCGTTTCTGAAACACAGCGGAAACGCCAGTGTGGACGAGGATCGTTTTCATTTTAAAACGCCGTTTTAAAATGAAAACACTCTAGCGTAAACAGGGCCTCCATATCACCCACCCTCTCACTCAATACCTCTCCATCCTGGTTTCCTTCTCTCTCTCCTTATCTCTGTCTTTCTCACACTTCCTCATGCTGCATCACTTTCTCCGTATATATGCACTCTCTTTCTAGCTCTCTATCCTTGTCTCTCTCTCCACTTCTCTGTCCTAATTTTTTTCTCATCCACTGTCCCTCCCTGTGTCTTTCCTCTCTCTGGTTCTCTCTCTTTTTCTTTTCATGTTTTATCTCTCACTCCCTCTCTGTCTCTCTCTATTTCTATCTCTCTTGCTGTTTGTGTCTGCCTCTCACTCTCTTTCTGTCTTTATTGGTGTCACTCTTTCTTTTCCTGTTTACTTCTCTCCTCTTTATTTTACTTATTTTGTCTCACCCATCCTTTTCCCTTCTCTCTCTCTCTCTCTCTCTCTCTCTCTCTCTCTCTCTCTCTCTCTCTCTCTCTCTCTCTCTCTCTCTTTCTCTTTCTCTCATATCCATCTTCAGTCTTTGTCCATCAGTGCCTCTCATTTCACTCTCAGTGACTCAGCGGATGTTGCTCGGTCTTGTGTCTCTCTCCAATACAGAAAAAAAAAAGAGGTGAAGACAGAGGGGTGGAAAAGGAGGGGGAGGCTCAGTAATCACCCCTCCATCCGGTGCTTTCTTTCTAATGGTTGTAAAATGAGCAGCGTCGCTTTCATCTTGTTTAGCTTTTTTTTTTTCCTTCAGCCCCATTCCTGCTTTCTTCTCCATCATGAAAAAATACGGTCCTTTTTAAAGCCTCACTTTCACATTCCACTTCATTAATCGAGTCACATTCCTTATGGCCCACGCGGTGTCCTGTCATACCGAACAGCGTCATTATCTCTGTGCACGGCGGATTTCATTTAAACGGATGTTTTAGGCCAATTACGCCGAGTGCCTGAGTGTTGTGGAGACGCTTCCGTTAGCTAATAGCAGTTATTGGTCAAACTAGACTTTACACACAAACACACACCCATCTTATAACACAAGTCCATCACAGAATCAAATCTGTAATCTGAAAAAACAAATATGCGCACATGGGGTATGGCATTTAGTATCAAAAATGGTTGAGAAGTCAGTAACTTTATCACAGAACATTAGCTAAGCTTTTCATGGTGATTTGTGTGTGTGTGTGTTTTAAATTACGAGTTTCTGCAAAGCCTCGTCTCAACATCCTTATTTAAGAGAAGACAAAAAGAGAAGTTTGTGTCACACATTATTCAGGTTCAGAATATTAGTTGGATGCTTCTCTGACAGCAAATCACAGGAGTATATTTATGCACCGCATCTGATCTGTTAGCGTTCCTATAGCAACAGCTTACACGGGGACTTGTATGGCAGATGCTCCATAAAACCAAAAGCTAATAATCATTTAAAAATGTGCTGTTATTTAAGAAATTGTTGATATGGTGATATTTTTTTGTAAGGAGAGTTAATGTATTTATTTATTTTGGAAGGCGTCTCTGCGTTGTAACTGTAAGAGGTAAAGCTCGAAGTTTTTGGGACATTTTCAGGACAGAGGAGTTTATGCTTCTTGGTAACAAGCTGCATTTTTTTTGTCTTATAAACTTCAAGAGCAAGTAAGGAAACGACTTTTTGTAGCTGCTATAACAGAAGTGATAACTGGAGCCGGTTTCATGGAGCTTCCACAACATATAGATATAACTATATAAACAGATTTAAACTATAAACAGATCAAAAGTAACACGTCATTCTTTAATTCATAACAGAAGTAATCACTGGTACATTGTTGATTTAGGGGGAATAAAACACCTCATAGGAAAATAATCATCCTTGGTGTGTTAACAGTAACTCTGCTTTGCATTTCTTTCTTTCTTTCTGTCTTTCTTCCTGTTTGTTCTTCTGTTTGTATATGCCTGTGATATTTTCTAGTGAATTGATATCTATCCTATTTACCAAAATATAAATAAGCTAGTATAATTTAAACCAAGCCATTAATAAGGACAAATGAATGAACGTTGTATGTTCACGTTAAAGAACATGGCATTTGTTGTCCCGGGACTTTCATGTCTGACCGCTCGCACGCACCCGCATGAAATTGACAAACCTCCAACTCGCATTCCTTTTTTTTTTTTCGCGACCTGTGGGTCTCAGTACAGATGCCCACTTCGGTTGTTTCTGAATTCTAAGAATGAAAAGAACAGACTTGCGTTCTAGTGAAGTCCAGTCTTGACAGGCTACCTTAGAAGAACTCAGAAGAACAGGAGGACATAGAACGCACAGGACTATCGTCTCTTCTTAATATGTTCCTAATATGTTTCAGCTGATTAACATATGACCTCACGTTAACTAAAAACTAAGCTAACGAGTTTACCATTACCTCTGGATGGAAGCTAGCATAGTTTACTTCTGAGGGATAAATTCAACTTTTCAACAAACTCATACATATCTCAATCGAAATAATATATCAAAATCATTCTTTTTAGATGTGTATTTAAATTATTGCCAGTAAAAAAAAAAACATTAAAACTTAGTTATGGCTCAGGCTTCCATCACTCTTTTGCCACAATGACTTCTGGGACTTCAAGTGGGTTCGGTGCGTTCAAGTCTGCATCCGTCCATCCTGAACTTTGGAGGTGGGTGATGACGTACAACACAAGGACGTAAGCTTGCATAGGAACGCATATTGAGAAATGGCTCTCTAGTCTCAACCACACAGCAAAATCCCCAGTGTTACACCTAGAGTGTTGAATTAATTCATTTAGTGTTACTTTGTGTCCAGTTGGACATGAAAAACAACTGTAGGTGTTAATTCAACACGGTGGGTTTTACTGAACCTTTCAGGCAAGCTTTCTAAACAAATAAATAAAAATAATACATGAATAGAGCACCTCGAATTCATTTCTGTATTTGTATCTGTAGCACATGATCTGTTCAGAATAACAGTTTCATATTGAGGTCCATCCGCAGTGTAGACGTGTGTGTGTTGATGATGAGCTGTCCCACTGGGAGAAAGTCCACCATTATTCTCTTTAAGCTCATTTGTGTTGGGGCTTTATGAGAGGATGTGGCTGACTAATGAAGGGATTCCTCTCTCTCTTTCTCTCTCTCTCTCTCTCTCTCTACCACATACACAGTCTCTCTCCTCTCATATTTGTCTCTTTTCTCTCTATTTTTTCATCCTTATTCTCTCAGTCTGCAGCTGTCGCTCTTCCTCTTCAGCTTTTTGTGAGATTTGTGATTTTTCTTCATCAAAGATGAGACCAGGACAAGCGTCTTCATCTTGCTTGTCTCCCTCGCTCAATAATAACCTTCTGTCTTTCAAAAGTCTTCATTTACACTCTTTCAGGTAGTAGAACAATTCAAACAACGATGTGTAGTTTCTGAGGTTTGATGGACAAATTGCACCAGATGGAGCATGCTGGATCTGAATGTCTTATCATCAGATTAGCACATGTTGCTAAGTGTTTTCTATTGAGTCACTTGTGTCAAGTGGGATTCAAGCACTAGACATAGGTGTCATCATGTTCTTCCTAGATGAAGTGCTGTTCAGCTCCTTTCTCCTTTAGCTCTGACCTTTACTGTTGGCTTATTTGGAAGAAACAGGATTTACAGATGTCCTTAATGTTATTCTTCATGGTTTTCAGCTTGTACACTATAGACTAGTATCAAAAAAAGGTTTTGTATACTGTAACACACTAAAACAGGTCTTTAAATGATTTAGGCTACAATTTCCTTTGTGTATAGTTAGTGTTCATCCATATCCACGCAATAACCTTACGTTCACACTAGCAAGCAACAAATCGATAGAAAACTTCATTTTCTGTGTATTAGCATAACATGGAACCACAGTTTCAGCAACAAAGCAACTGTATTACATTTGAATTGAGATTTTGTTTTTCAATTCTATGCAAATTGGATATCACTTGATTTAGCTTTCCAAAATTTGCAATGCAATCCACACCGTTTTTTGTGCTTTTTTTTGCGGCAAACTACTTGAATTGCAGGAAATTGTTTTGGACGGTCTTTCTCTGTGACGTTTGTCCTTTTAGCTGTACTCATGTTCGATGCACGAATCGAAGAGGGCTTTGGCTGTAAGTGTGTTGTGATGATGTCACATGACGCATCTTGGCCCAAATCTGGGGATAAGCCGCGGTAATTTGCTCCTATGAATATTGTGGAGTTTTTTTGATTTTCATTCTTGATTTCATTGATTTCATTCATTTCTGCGATCGCAAAATCGTGAAATCCTGGAGGGAGTGTTGAACTAGATATCCGAAGATGCTACGCCCACAAGTGACAACACTATCGGTTGCTACAAGTGATATGAGCTTGTTATTTTGAACGTAGGGTAACCTTCACATTGGGCAGCTGTGACTCAGGTGGTAGAGTGGGTTGTTCACTATAGGGTTGGCGGTTCGATTCCCAACCCACATGCTGAAGTATCCTTGGGCAAGACGCTGAACCCCAAGTTGCTCCCAATGGCAGGCTAGCGCCTTGCATGGCAGCTCTGCAGTCATTGTGTGTGTGTGTGTGTGTGTGTTTGTGTGCGTGTATGTGTGAATGGGTGAATGAGAAACAGTGTAAAGTGCTTTGTAGAACCGCTAAGGTTAAAAAGCGCTATATAAGTGCAGACCAGACCAGACGATTCAGTCCTAGCGTAAGGGAAACGATGACTATTTTGTGGCTTGTTTGCATATTGTTTTGCATTATTATCATTGTAATCCATTTTATCGTAACTTTTTTGCATATTAAGAGGAGTTCTTGCCTTTCTTTTGTGCTGTTCTTTACAGATTCGGGTCTGAGCAGCCCTCTAAGTGAAGCCACTTTTGACTATGAAAGTTAGTTCCTCCTGTGTTTCTGCTTTTCGCATTATTCCTGCTTAAATACATCTTTTTTTTTCCTTCACACATTCAGCACTAATTTTTTTCGTAACACTGCTTTGGTTGCTGTTTTTGTCCTTCACTGGGCTGACGGGTTGCCTGTTGTTAATCCACGTTAGGACCCTGATGTCACTGCTCGTGTGAAGACGAGGGTTTTTATTCATGACTCCTGTCTGTGCATCACACAGTGCACCTCCTCCCGCACTTACAAACCCCCCACCCCCCACCCCCTGTGCCCCCTCCTTACACACACACGAACACACACACACAAACCAAGGAAAAACTAGTGAAAAATCAAGTCTTTTTCTCTTTTATATGTAAATGAACGTGTTCAGAAAAAAAATTGCATCCAGGCAGGAAAAAAAAATCAAGAAATCAAGCCATTTCCTCCGATTATCAAAATCCAAACCTAGAGTGTGAAATGTGTAATTAGGAGGGGAGTTTGTTTCTGTTGTGTTCACTGATCGCATCTTGATTACATGGGATAAACGGAGGACTGAGAGAGAGAGAGTGAGAGAGAATGCTGAGGCAAAATGAGGGGGCTAAAACTCGTCCTTGAAAAAGACGAGCTCTGTCAGTCTGATATTCAATATCCTTCAAATAAATACCCTCAGTCCTCAGCTCTGGGAAAAAGAGCGCTGAAAGCCGTTATTTGCTGTGCCTCAGTTGAGGAGAATTGGAAATATGTGTTAAGCAAAGGGAGTAAAAATGAATGCCACTCTGAGAGGAAAGAAGAGGCTCAAAGATGCAAGAGGTGCAAAATTCGAGGGAAAAATTAAAGAAGCCCGTGACTGAGTAAAAATGATTGTATTATTATTATTGAAGTGTATGAGAAGGACTCAAATGAGGGATTTTTACATTGACACTGTTTTCATTATAAATATGTCTTTAACAGTGAGGCATGTTTATCAGTTCATTTGTGTGTACCGTCGTTCTGTTTTGCTAGTACGCTGCCTGCGTCTTTAAATTTAGCATGAAATGTGATGCTGCGCAGCTTCCGTCACTCAGCCCGGAGACCATGTGGCATTTAAAGCATAGCACTACAAAGTGTATGGGAAATTGAGGACAGCTAATGTGATTATGCAGATTATACATGCTTAATTAAATCACAGGAAGTTTCAGTGGGGAAAAAAGAGATGTCATCTTTTAGCCAAGTTTTGACCTCTCTCTCTCTCTCGCACTCTCTCTCTCTCTCTCTCTTTCTCTCTCTCTCTCAGCAAAAGCCAAAAATGACTAAAGCACAGCCATAAATGTTGATATTAGGATTAACTTGCATAAATAGCTAAATAGATGAATGGCCTCCTCCCCCTGGTTTTCTATTTACATCGGCAATGTTGTGCTGGTAATGGGATTAACTCCCAGCATGCTCAGCTGGTGTTGGCCTCTCTCTGGTTCATGGCTGAAATATCATGCTGTATTTGTGTTAAACGATTGTAAGGGTGTGTCGTTCATTATATCTGCACTAATGACTGCTTGGGCTTATGGTTTAAGGGGTCGGGGGAATTTAGGTGACACTGCGGCTTGCTTAGCTTTGGCTGAAGTGAAGCAATGTGCACATGTAATGTGTGACCCTGAAACTGTCCCAGCCCAGGCCAGGGCTCCTGCACACACAATGAGAGAAACCTGGACTCAAAAATTGCACTAAATTCAGTTTGCTTACTTAAAAAATACCAACCAGAGTGTTTTGCTTTTACCATCATTATATAGAAGTCGCAATATAGTCTTACACCACAGCATTGTTGAATTCTCAAATCTGATTGGTCAGAAGGTGTTGATTAGTTTCTACGAACATCCACTAACGATGGCACAACCGATGTGGTGCTGGCAAACATAGTACCCTATGTAAGGAGACACCCTGCATACTGTTCCACAGTATTAAACATAACTATAAATAGATAAAAAAAAAAAAGTATATGTCATTCATTAATAAATAGAAATTACAGGCAGTTTGCTGTGGTATAAGAGGAATAAAATACTTCAGATGTGCTGCTATTGGAAAATAATTATCTTCTGAGTGATAATGGTAGTCCTACTTCATTGATATTTATTTTCCTACAGTATAACAGCATGCCCCAAAGTGTGTTATTCCTTATGTTTTATATATATATATATATATATATATATATATATATATATATATATATATATATATATATATATATATATATATATGGCCCTATTACAATTAGGCTAATGCAAAAATGCAAACATATACAACACAATACCTACTAAAAGGCAATAAAAATCCTTTCTGCTGCCAAAAAGTAATAAGAAAATGTTCAGCCCCAAAGGAACAGGAGTCTTTTTGACTCGTTTCATGCCACTCAGACTAATTTATTTCTTCTTTTTTTTAATCCGATAAATGATTTAGTCAGTGCATTCTTTTGAGAACACACCTCCATCTCTCCTCCTGTGAAAAAAAATCGGAAAAGTTTGATTCAGAATGCACATTTGATTACATTCATTAAACATTAGTCGATTGGGAGATGCTCTTTGCAGCGTGGGAAATATTTCTCAAAGCCAATTTTGGATTTGTTTCAAATCATTGATTCCCTAAATCAGTTTGAGAAGAGGGTATTTGTCAACAGGAAAGACTGATCCACTTTTTTTCGCATGCGCAGGGAGAGAAGTATGGCTCTGTGTATGCTGCACATATCAGCCGTGCAGAGGGCAGCCATCATGCTCTGGGGTATCGTTTTTTTTTATTTCTCTCCCTTTTTATTATCATAGAGCCCCAAAAAATGAATTTCATCACTGTGCTGCTATTGCGAAGCTATTAAAAGCCACTTTTCCCGGTAGCATTAAGAAGTAATTGGTCTGTGGTTTCTCCGTCACCTTAGCAATTACCCATAGGTCCCCTCCTTTATTTCCTTTGGATAAAGGCACTAGGGTTTCGTGTGTGAGAGCTGGGAATGAAAAAAAAAATTCTGAGCTCTGGCCTGGTCAGACAGCAGCGCCTAAAACCTGCCACCATTTTGTGTTTTATATGTCTGGACTGACTTTCTGAACCTCTCCCACACACACACACACACACACACACACACACACACACACTCTGACACCCCAATCCCCTGTTCTTTACTGTGTTCTGCATTTGACTGAGTGTCTTTATCTGTTGGTGCTGATGTAGGAATGATGAACCATCCACCCATCCCCATCACAGAGCTGGCAGAACACACCGAGCTGCTCAAAGCCAACGACAACCTGAAACTCTCACAGGAGTACGAGGTGAGCCCCTAAAATAACGTTTCCCCCTCACACCAAATACTTAGACTTCCATTTTAATATCAGCGTCAACGCTGTCGCACTCGTCATCTCGTAAATCGCTAACATTCTGAGCCGTATAGCAGCAGTGCGTGCTGGGATATTGAGTCCAGCGTTTGCAGCAACATCTCCACTACTTCTATACTGGATTTCTCATTAATATGACGTTCAATGGCACTGGACCAAAACAAACAGCACCAACCAACAAATTAGCACCAGAATGACTAAACAAATCAAAGATACATCTGTTTTCTTATGGTGGAATTTTAATGTTGCTGAATCAAACAATGTCATTGGCCAGTGTGTGATGATTTTAGCATTAAACAGGCAGCTACAAGATTCTGTTATTCTGTTATAAACATATACCACAGTACAGTTGAATGCTCGAATTTGATTGGTCAGAAAGTTCTGGCTGTAACATGAGCGTTCTTATTAATGCGCTTGTTCTAATGTTATCTTTTCTATAGTAACAGCTCATACACAAGGACTTATATGGCAGATGCACCACATAATCTGATACTAATAATAAACTGATTTAAAAACACAATTTTGTTTAACAAAAAAGTAATTTTTATCATTGTCGATGTGGTGAAGTTTAACATTTTCGGAAGGAGTCTTGGTTGTAAGCACTCACTGTACCGGTACCACTGTCAGTTTCCTCTGTTTTCTCAGTAAAATGACAGGCTGCAGTTTGTGTGTGTGTGTGTGTGTGTGAGAGAGAGAGAGAAAAAGGGAGAGGCTGGTGAATCAGTTATAACATAGGTAAGAACAGGAACTAACTTTCACAGCATTAAATCTAACTGTAAACCGTTTAAAAGTGCGAGGTGCCGTTCATTAATGAATTAAACATTGTAATCGTAGGCAAAAATGCTGTGGTATAAGCAGAATAACACACGCCACACAGTGCTGTTATACAAAAATAATGCACTTGGAGTAGCAGCAATCAGCTTCCGCTACATGTCACATCACACCCCTGGCACGCATTATTCTTGTATAATCCTGTGGTCTAACACGCTATTACTTACTTAGAACACCAATCATGTCTGATTTATTCAGTCATACACAGGCTTGGGGAGTAACGGAATAAATGTAACGGCGTTACGTAATCAGTATACAAAAAACTGGTAACTCTGATCCGTTACAGTTACGTCAAAAAACAAAGTCATCAGATTACAGGTACATTTTATAAAAAATGGGAATACTATCAGGATTACAATTTTTGATTTTATTTAAAACCAAAGAAATTTATCTTTTGACATAACACAATATAGTCAGCTGCTTGATTATAGTTCGGGTTCACAAATAAATTTTGCGCAAAGTTAATTTGTTAGAAATGAATGCAAATTGTTCTCTGAAATGCTTTTGTTAGGGTGGCCATACATCCTCTTTTTCCCCCGACATGTCCTCTTTATCAGACCTTAAAAAAGCGTCTGGTCGGGAAAATGTGGATTCAGCTTTAGTTTCATTATAATGTGCTTATGGTCTAATACTCCATGTGTGTGCATATTTGTATTGCTTTAACCCCTCTCTGTAATTCCCGCCTTCTTGCACACCAATTGGTCAATTATAAAAGGCTTGCAGCAACTACTGGCCAAATTCCTGCCTCTCAACCATTAGCCTACTCTCAGCGAGCACGTGAAGGTGCTGTTGTGTACGGCGTCAGACAGTTGCTTGACAATAGCAGCAAATGACCTGCGTAGAAACTATGCCCATGACCTTATAAGGTAATGTTTAATTTCATGTTATCACATGGCCACATAAAACATGGTCATTCAAATGTGTAAATGATGGCAGAATAATCAGATTACATTACTTTCATATTGTGATACTTGGATTACGTTTCCGATTACATGTTTTATGAAGTACTTTGTAGCTGTAATGGAATACATTTTTAAAGTGTCCCTCCCAACCCTGTTTATTAATTACTGTTATAGTTAATTTGATGTTAGTTTAAAGGGAATCTTATTTTGAGGATACAACAGCACCATTACTTTTGGTCATTATTCAGAGAAAAATATAACATTTTTGGTTCTACCTGAAGCTTTTTTAATTTTCTAAAGCACTGACATAATCCACAGATCATGTTGTCCTCTCATGGCTCATCCTGAAGTCTTGCATCAGTGCTGTTTAATCATGAATGTTAATACAATAAAATAATTTTCCTCCAAAATATTGCTGGTATAAAACGAAGAAGCAGTGATGTTAGGGGCTTGTGGGTCGCCATGACAACAGATCATACTAATTATTCGCTTGGCCACCATTAAAATAAGATGTGAATAAGAATGAGGGGGAAATTATTGTTGAAGAACAGGAGCTAAATTAATATGGCAGCTCATAATCAATGGTCTGATGAAGAAATGACCATTTTACTGGCATTTTCCAAACTGAATATGAGCAACACTGCTATTGCTAATAATAAATGAAATAATAATTTTCTTGTGATTTATGTGCATGTGGGCACAATGACAGCGTGTCGCGTTGCTGTCTCACAGCCCCAGGGATCCTGGTTTTATCCTGAGCTTGGGTTATTGTCTGTGTGGAGTTTCTCCATGTTCTCCTTGTTTCTGTGTTTGTTTCCTCTGGGTTCATCTCCCACCTCCCAAAAACATGCTACTAGGTGGATCGGCTATGCTAAAGCTGGCCTCACACCCAGGTTCCAGGAAAGGCTCTGGATCCACCACGATCCTGACCAGGATAAAGTGGTTTCTGAAGATCAATCAGTATGTTTACATGGACAACAATACTCCAATATTAACCCAATTAAGACAATATTCTGATTAAGAAACTACCATGTAAACAGCAATTTTTAATTACCTTAATCCGATTAAGGTCATACTCAAAGTAAGCACAAACCGAATTAAGACAGGTGGAGTACTCCTGTTTTAGTCGCATTATCGACATGTATTACATACATGTAAACACCTTAACCACACTATTAACATCGTGTGGGAGTTTTCACCGCATTTTTCGACAGAACACGATCACACACAGCAGTGCTCAACTGTTTGACGGCAAACAAGAGAGCATAGGCCTATAGTAGGCAAAATACATGTATCGCAGCTATTATATAGTAGGTAAGTATGGGGTTTGGGACGCAGCCCACGGCTTCAAGCAGTCGTCTATTTGCACGTACAGCATGTCAAATAATTAACCACACTGGAAGCGTTCGTAAAATTAAAAATAAAAACACCCAAAACTGTATACGGTACCTTAACGAAGACCAACTGTATGTCGATACGTGAAATTCTGGAGGGAACGTCAGACGACGTGGCGTGGGGACGTAATGACGTGTGCCGTTAATCTATCTATGTTCTATAACATGTAAAACAGGAACATGAAAAGAATATCCTAAAAACAACTCATGTAAACACCTTAATCACAATATTGTCTTATTCAGAATAAGGTCAATAATTAGATTACTGCTGTCCATGTAAACATAGTCATTGAGTGAATGATGTGTACAGTTCGGTTCAAATGGGATTAATGGATAGTACATCAGCTCAGTGTTGCTCTGTAGTGAAATCTAAAGTGTGTGACTCAGGTAAATAAGCACAGCACAATGGCATCCCTCATATTCAGCTGTTAATTTAACACCTACAGTGTTCAGTTAACAGAAACAGGGACTTGATTGAAAACTGTAAGAGTCACTTTATTCCTGTAATTAAACACTGTGGATTTAACATGTTGTTTTTATGAGTCGTGTTAGACCCCCCCACCCCCCACTAGTTCTCCATCAACTGAACGTACAGTACTACGTTATACTAACAGAACTTACTGTCCTCCATCTTCATGGCAGAGTGAACACATATCCCATAAAGAGGATAGTCTAATTCAGTAGAGCTCAACAATTTGAACATGTACTGCGCCTAAATGTTGGTTTTTACGACCTCGTCATGAAGTATCGTCATTAATCAAGTTCATTTTTTTCCATTATGAAGAAATCAATGTGGTGTGATTCATTAATGTTGGCTGCACAGGTTTGAGTACTGCAGTAAAATAAAAAACTGCTGTAAAATGACAAAGTCGTCCTCTGGAGGAGACACAAAAACACATCAGGGCTGCACATCACGGCCCAGAGAAAGCAGTGCCATTGCTTGTATGGACTCTCCGTCTCTCTCTGTCTCCCTCCAGAAAAATAAATGACCGAATTAAACGGAGAAGTGTAATTTTAATTTTGTTATTTACGTGATGAATGGCTGCTCATCGGGGCGCCTTAGCGTGCCAAGCGGAGCTCTCTGGTTCCTGAGTGATTGGTTTTCAGTCGCAAGCTGTGAAGGAGAAAGATGAGAGAGAGAGAGAGAGAGAGAGAGAGAGAGAGAGAGAGAGAGAGAGGAAACGGAGGGTGGTTATTCTTTGTACCTCTTAAGGCCGCGGTGAGAAATCCCATTCCAGGAGAGCCAGTTGTTCAAACTATGTATTCCTGTTCAAACACCTGATTAAATTTGATTGATATTGGTGATCTAACTTGATGTTTGAAGAGGAAGAAAAGAGAGAGATGAGATGTGAGGGCAGTCAGTTCATAGAATAGAATATTTGCCAGCCACGAGAATAGATGTAATAGAGATAATAGATAGGAAGCGTTTCTCCTTGTATATATTATTATCCATCCATCCATTTTCTGTACCCCTTATCCTACACAGGGTCACGGAGAGCCAGGAGCCTTATAATATTATCTTATATATTATTGTTTTATATTGGAATAACTGGACAGGATGTTACCTCTGGTACCTCTTTTACTCTAGGCCCAATATTGTACCTTATTTTGGCCAAATTTCCGGTGGCAATCACATGTATCCCTCTTGGTATTTTTAATCCCATAAGTTTGAATCCAAAAAATGCCAGTGTCATCTGTGGTAAGGAGTCTAAAGAAGCAAAACTGGGCATGTTCTCTGGGTGGAAGGGATGATGACTAACCAATCGTTGGTGTCTGTGTGCTCATGTATGCGAATGAGTGTAGTTAGCGGTTCCTCCAATTGACACAGCGTGAGTGTCAGTGTGAAGAGACAGAGTGTCTCTTGTGCGTCAGAGGAAGCTTGTGTTAGCCTTTACCCTCTGTAGCTGGTAGCTGTTATAGCTAACTAATGGGAAGGAAAACACCTAATTGGGAGAAAATGGGGTATAAAAGGCAAACCCAAGTGTCATCAAATGGTCTGTCCTTCTGGGGGAACCCATAAAGATCTCTTTTTCAGAAAATGTTCCATGTATAATCTCTTGGAAAAGCTAGAACTGCTAACATTCCAAAGACACGTGGAGACAGAGTCATCACCTCAGCTATTCATCTGAAGAATATGCTAGAGGAATAAGCAAGGTTGGGCTGATCATGTTCAGTCCAGTCATCTGAGCCAATAACTCAAATCATTCACCAACGCATTTTACACTTATAACACTAATGAAATATTTAACCAAAACCACACTGTGAATGAAACGTGTCTCTGGTTGGTGGGATTGATTCCATCCTGTATAGTCATGCTGTAGTGACGTATCCCAGCCAGCAGGGGGGGGTGGGGGGTGGTAAGAGTGATAACAGTCCAAGCATGAACAAGCTCCTGTAATCCCCACAGGGGAGAACTGCTACATCAAACCCCATATTGGGCCTTATTTAGCCCCAGTTTCATTTTGCATGACCACAGCTGTAAAAGAAAACATCCTTCAAGGCCCAAAGCTGGGCAGGAGAGAGAGAGGGAAAGAGAGAGAGGCAGTGTGTGTGTCATAGGCAGAGTGTAAACTCAGAATCATAATGGAATAGTAAATTACCCCAACGGGGAATAGAATATTTATGCAGAAATTCTTATATAGGAAATGTGATGGCATTTATCTTGCAAGCGTCAAGGCAGTGAGAAACCCCCTCCTCCTCTTCCCTCTCTCATTCATTTCCTCCTCTGGGCGAAGTGCAGAATCCTTTATCAATATTTCCATTGCTATTATTCACTGTCGAGGGAGTGATCTGTCTTAAAGTACCTGGCTAGATGGTTTACAGTGAGTCAGACCATAGCAGGCTAACGTTTAATTAAAGTACCACTCAGAATGTTTTTGTCACCTGTTTATCGCTCTCTCTGGTGCTGTGGGTTTGTATTTACACTAATGGTATTGTGGTACAGCATAGCCTTGAGTGGTTCCTCTCTTTCTCTTCCTGCAGTCCATCGATCCAGGACAGCAGTTCACCTGGGAGCACTCCAACCTGGAGGTCAACAAACCCAAGAACCGCTACGCCAACGTCATCGCCTATGACCACTCTCGCGTTATTCTGGCTCCAATTGAAGGTCAGGATCAACAAAACTTCACCACCCACAAACCTCTCCTATTCATCTTCACAAACATGAAATTCACAGGGATTACATTGAAACTCAGACAAATTTTGACCTGCTAATCAAGTCAAATGAACTGTTAATCATGCCCAGTGAGTTGCTTATCAAGTCTAGTGAACTGTTAGACCAATGATCTTCTGAATCCAATGAACTTCTAATCAAATCCAGTAGCTGCAGGTCAATCAAATCACAAACCAGCAAAAAATAATATAAATAAACATTGGGGAAGATGATGTTTTTGATGTTTTGAGATGTATGGACTTGAGGTTCAGTGACTGGATGAAGAAACACACACTTACAAATTATATATAAATTATACCAGCTCATTCCAGGGAAAATATATAGTGTGCAGTGCAGATGTAGCCACACCCCCAACCCCAAGGAAATGAAAGCAACTTTGGCAGATGTAGTAATGCAAACATTTGTTTAGTGAACTTCATTTCATCACAACACAATTTGACTGCATGACTATTTTGATTAAGGCTCATTTCTGTTACAAAATGGCGTTTTGCTTCCAAACTCATTTTCAAACCCCTGAACGTCTCAGACTGTTTACTCTTGCTTCATCTCAGTTTTCTTTTTCTTCATCAGTGTTTATTTTCATTTCGCCTTGATTTTTTAGTCTCATTTGCACCCCAGTTCTCGACAGCCCTATTAAAGCCAAGCCTTAACAAAACATAACGGAATCATCCCAAAGACAGTGCGAGTAAATACATAAATTACTCAAGTTTGAAATTTCTATTTTACAGCGCAGTGGTTTTGCCATTAGTCGGAGCAGTGGAACGATTCATGCACACATTCGTCTTTTGTTCACTGAGCTATGACTAAAGCTGTGCGCGTCCTCGACACTTCGTCAGACAGAGGAGACGTGTTTTAACGCCACGCTCTTTCTCCCTGATTGATTGTTTTTGCCCGTTTCACTGTTGTCATAGAGCGAGAGAGATGAACCCAGCCGAGAATTTTATTGCACTTTGTTTAAGCATGAAAACAACAATTTGGCAGCGTCTGGCCCATGTTTGTTGGAGCTGAGTGTATAATTAACTTGGCTGTGTCTTACATTGCTGTCTTATATTATTCTACAGAGTTTTGAATTGGAAGATGACCCCAGAAAACAGCAGGCACTGAAATGTTTTATGTGTTTGGTCTGTTATTAAATTACATCCCCATTTATTTATTTGGAAGGTGTTCTTTTTCAATGTGGAGCAGAATCGAATCCCAGCAGTTACAGGAAGCGTTTAAAGGCATGGCTCAAGCAACAACAGTGTCATAAAGACAAAATCTACACCCCAAAACAGTTGGGGCGGCTGTGGCTCAGGTGGTAGAGCGGGTTGTCCACTAATCGCAGGGTTGTGCGGTTTGATCCCCGGCGCAGTGTCATTGGGCAATACACTAAACCCCAAGTTGCTCCCAATGGCAGGCTAGCCCTTGCGTGTGTGAATGAGAAACTATGTAAAGCGCTTTGTATAACCACTAAGGTTAAAGTGCACTATATGCAGTACTGAAAGATATTGAATATAGCAAAATTTCCTCATGATTGTGATTGTGTGTACTGAACCAGACTGAGAGATTAAAGGCTCAGGAAACCTTTGCAGGTGTTTAGAGTTAATTGGCTGATTAGCGCTCTTCTCAGGTCGCCATTTCTATATTATAAATTCTTTATTCTAATATTTTGAGATATTGGATTTTTGATTTTCATGAGCTGTAAGACGTAATCATCAAGATTAAAGCAATAAAGGCTTGAAATATTTCACTTTATGTGTAATGAATCTAGAATATATGAAAGTTCCACTTTTTTAAATTAAATTACGGGGGAAAAAACTTTTCCACAATATTCAAATTTTTTGAGATGCACATGTAAGTGCACACCATTTACCATTCAGACTGTTTGTCCCTCTAGGACAGGGATGTTCAACAACTTCAGCTGAAAATCCAGCTACTTACAATTTCTTGCAAGCAGCTAACATGCCTGGATAACAACAGCAGTCTTTTTAATGCTTAGTGACTTTTAAAATAAACTTTGAATAAAAATACATTTTTTGTTTTCATCAGCAATTTTTCTTTTTTAAGCAAGTCATGTTGTCACTTCACAAATACTAGAATAAAATGTAATGTACTTAAATGCATTTAAATGGATAAGCTCCATGAGAGGATCTACTACAGAAGCCTTTCTGGTTGTAGAAAACTGTAGTTGCTGAACTACAGCCTGTGGTATTTACTGAGCTCTCAGTTTGGTCCACTGAACTGGGTCTACATCTGGATCATAGTCCTCCAGTTGACAAGTCCTGCTCTAGGGGAACTCTAGGGGAAAGATTTAGGGTTAGAACCCTACAACAGAATTATTCCCTTTCACAAAAGATTCCAGTTAGAACCTCTTCAGTAAGCTGAAACCTTTAAACATCCAAATATCCCTTAAAGAACCTTTTTCCCCCTAACTGTTTAGTTTAACTATATTTTTTGCTTTTCCTGATTGGTAGGTGCTGTTAAGGAAACAGTTTCAGCAGTCTTTGATTAATCTTTGATCTTTTAATCCAGCTTTACACTTGCACAAAACTTTATTTTTCACAAAAATTGCACGTCATAAAAGAATGGGATGAGATGAGATGATGGTCTCAGAACATAATAATGAACTTGTGGACGGTTTAGCACCATTGCAACCAAAGACAGTCGACTATATTGTGCTGGCAGTGTGAGATGTACTGTATGATTTTTTGAGTGTGAGCACTTCTATGACACTCCTCTAAAAGCTTCCAGTGGGAGGACAGGTCAGGATGACATGAAACTCACAGTACAGCTATAAATATGGTGGTGGTAATTGAGAAACAAAGCTAAACTATGCTAATGGACAGAAAATCAATCCTTATCACCTCAAGCTCACTCCAAAGAATGTTTCTGTTTATGCAAATTCTGATTGATGACATAAGCAGAACATAGTAATTAGGTCTATTATTAGAGGATCTTCCTCGTATAATCTATAATTGCACAGCATGAAACCAGCTTTAGCTACATCTGCACTGATAATCGCCACTGCTTTTATAGGTAATACATCCTTTCACTCTTAATTAATACGAATACGTTTAATTACAATAAGCTGTGCTTAGTATTTAGTACCACAATTAATGCATACGCAATGAGGAATAAGTACGGCACAATCGTGCCAAAATTCATGCTGTAAACATTAATGAATAAAATCACTTGTATGCATTATGAGGCTACAACTGCAAGTAAAGCATCGTATATTTTTGCGCTGGTCCTGGATCATTGTGACATTCCTTTCATGTATAGAGTTCTGTAGCATAAGCCAGGGAAAGAAGAGAAGCTGCTTTAGGGGAAATTTACAGCTAGCTGGAGGTGACAGTCTGCCATGGCACAGAGCCTTGTTTAATTCCAGCTTGTAGCACCATCTGAATCAGGCACTAAATCACACCACAATATGCCACGGGCAACCAGATGAGAGAGAGAGAGAGAGAAAGAAACGGAGAAACGGAGAGACTCGGGCTTGATGGCTTGTCATCGTAGGAATTATTTTCTATAATGAATAACACTGCCTCAGCGTCATGTCAGTGCAGCCCAAACCTCGGTTTCTCACCCGCTCCCAGAATAACACAGTAACCACAGCTACTGTTTCAGTCCCAGCTCAGTTGTTTTGGCACAAGTGTGTCTAACCAGACCATCCGCCTTTGTTTTTTTTTTCTTCCTACTCTGCATTCCCAGGCATCGCAGGCAGCGACTACATCAACGCTAACTACATTGACGGCTACAGGAAGCAGAACGCCTACATCGCCACACAGGGCCCACTGCCAGAGACATTCGGGGATTTCTGGAGGATGGTGTGGGAGCAGAGAGCAGCTACCGTGGTCATGATGACTCGGTTAGAGGAGAAGTCACGGGTAAGATTTGTAAAAGATTGTATGGTGCATTAATATCCTTATGAGAGCCTTAGACAGGTGAGCACTGTTAAAACCACCACTCTGCTGGTGCATGCTATCCAAAAGTAAGTGCCCACTGGACTTGCATGATTTTTAAAGATGTGTTTCATTACTATACATCACAGAATTGAAAGACTTTCCCTTATTTTCTGCACATTCTTGTCTTGTTCTTAAAGAGGCAATCACATAAAACTAGAGATGGCATGACGCCATCGGTATTTTTCCCAATACTGATACAGAAGCACCGAGTAAAAGAAACTACTGAGTACTTCATTTGAAAATACAGGGGGGGGGATACATGGTAAATATAATTAATATAATAAAGTAGAAATATAATAAAATCAATCATAACAAAAAATACATTCATGTTTCTTTTATATGTAAACATTTACAGTTCCAAAATTATTTTTCCCAGTTCTAATCTTTTCAGTTTGTTCCAGGACTGGATCGAATTAGTTCTTTTTTTCTCTGATATTGAAACCATAATTTGTTGCTGGTATCAGCCCAATTTTATCTCTACCTAAAACTGAACATGACAATTTCGAAGGCTTAAATAATCAACATGGTAAAAATATGGAAAGAGTTTGGAATTTCTTTCACAAGGAACGGGCAAGAATACTGGAAGGGAAAGCTCAGTGTGAAATAGAATATTAAACACATTTCTTTCTTGCAATGAGACATATTTCCGAGTGAAACCGCATCCTCGGGTTGGAATAAAACTTTGGACACTAGTCATCAGTGTAGTGAATCGTGGAGAACTGTTTGCTTCCTGCAGAAACACTGGCACCCACGTTGGAGAAGATGGCGACAGTCATGCTAACACAAGCCCCAAACTATTCTGTCTTGAAGACTTTCCCATGTCAGAAACGTGCTGACACTGAAGACTCCCCCCCTGTAAATGTTAAATAAATGCCTCCTCACAGAAAACTTCATTTAAATCTGTTTATGTGGATCGTCTATCATACAAGTCCTGGTCTGTTATTACTGTAGCTATGTATGTATCGTGCCACCTCTCTTTTATATAGCTGTAAAATTTGAAATGTATCATCTCAGAAAGAGAGAAAGCCACTAGAATTCAGCGTTTTCTGCCCTGTCATGGATAATAGCAGAACTTGTTGACATCTATCTCTTGTATGACGATAATACTCTGTTTCCAGAGACAGCTGGTCAGAAACTGTTTAAGCATTTGAGCGAGTTCCATTAGTGTCTTGTAGTTTTTGCGCGAGTACTTTCAATGATAAGTGTCTTGTGAAAAGCAGCACTGTGCGCTTCACTTCACACATGGACAGACATAATCTGTGATGAAATGTCAGCTCTGGCTGAGCGCGTTTAAAAAAAAAAAAAGGTGTGGACAAGAAGAGGAAGATCGTAGTCGACAATTATCTCTCACTTCCGCCCGGCTAGCAAGGACCATTTAGCAAATGCAGAGGAAGACAGAGTAAGTGACAGAGAGAGAAGTGGTGAGAGGAGAATCCCTCAGTGGGAGGCTTTTCTTTCACCAAACTCAACCATCCAGAATCCCAGCACCTTCGACACCTCATTTGCCTGATACCCAATCCCTCTCCTTCACAGAGAGCATTAATTACAGCCTGCTCAGAATGGGCTAAAATTATTCCACAGGAGGCCTAGAACACATCACTCATATCGGGGTCTGTCAGTGCAGGAGAAACTTTTCCAGGCTGTTTGACCTTAATTTGAGCCTGAAGATAACAGATGATAATATTATGTAAGACATTACTGTTTGAAATAAAGCACTTTGGACAAACAGTGGGCTGTTATAGGAAAATAATCAATGCTATGGTGGTACAATGAAGTTATTGTTACCAATCAGAAGTGGATTATATTTTTACACAGGCGCGGATTCACACAGTGTGCTGCCCTTCAGTGACCACACTTGAAGTGCCCCGCCTAGTGAAATTTACTATGGCTGTAAAAACCATAGATTTACATGAACTTATAGCTAAAGTATTGGCTTACCACACATACTACAGAAAACTGTAAAACCCACCAAAAAATCAGACACGCTAGATAGCCATGGGCCTACCAATGCCATTCTAGCCTTTACACTGAAGCTCAAATCTGAATGCAACTCACATGCCAATGCAACATGTCATGATAAATATCATTATTTCATAATGGTCTGTATGAGGACTACATGCAAAACCATTACAGAGTATGCCTAAAAGAAATCATTGAAATCATTCATGTATGTGAAAAAATAAGTACACCCCATGGAAATTGTTTTCTTTTTTGACATATTTGGACAAACAAACATTTGATCATCTTTGAAACTGCCTATTAATAAAGTCAATACACTCTTGTCAAATGACATAAAATTGACATCACATGACTGTATACCAAATAAGGCAGGACCATGAAAGACTGTTGCACGCAACCATATGAACAGCTGAATTCAGCAGAGATGCACAGCAGCGAACATATTTTAAAGGTCATTTGGTGCCCCCCATTGGCTGGTGACCCAAGGCACTCGCCCATATATGGATAATCCAGCCTTGTCTTTACAGTTACATTTAATGTAATGAAATGTCCATGAAACACAGAATCACTATCATTATAGCACAGTTGTTTCCTCAACAGCCCCTCTTTTTTATCATTCTTGTGAAGTTAAAAGACAAAAAAACTCCATCTTGTAATGTGACTGAGAAACCACAGTGCATAAACTCCATCTTCTGTCCCAAAGATTTTCCCCTGTTGAAAAATATCAAGTTACAGCTTTGCCCCTGACTGTTACAAAGCACAGACACTGGAGAATCCTTCCTTAAATGTTAATTGTTAAATAACAGAATGTCTCTAGGTGTTTTATTCCCATTATACCACAGCAATTTGCCAACAATGGCATTTTTATTAATTAAAGAACAGCATACTTTATATCTGTTTACAGTTACATTCAGTGTCGTGAAATGTTTGTGAAACAAGGTAGTTCCTGTTATCACTTACATTATAGCAGCTATAAACCATCATTATAAACCCTCAGCAGCCTCTCTTTTTTTCTCAAAGTTAATAAGACAAAACAAATGTAGCTTGTCATGTTATGGAGTGTAAACTCCTCTGTTCTGAAGATTTCATTTGAGGATCATGTGTGACTGAAGCTGGTTAGAAGTGAGGACACACAGGCACTGACTGATTCTTCCAGATGCTGGTCATTCAGCTCAACCATGATTGTATGATCAGGTCTGAGTCTTTTTAGCCTCTGTGTGGGTACAGGAACATCTGGATATTTCATATCTAAGCTTTACAACCATATTTCTGTGATCTTTTTGTTGTTGTTGTTTTTAAACTAAATTTAGCCTAATTTTTTAGTCAGGTAAGTGAGGTTCTAGGAACTCTGGGTAAACTCACTGGACTCTGTACTGTGACCCTGTTTCATATTCATAATCCTATTGTCATTCATATTCATGTTTTCATCATGTTTGTATATTCAGATTAAGTGCGATCAGTACTGGCCAAGCCGAGGGACGGAGACATACGGCATGACCCAGGTCACCTTGCTGGACACCATCGAGCTGGCCACCTTCTGCGTACGCACCTTCTCCTTACACAAGGTAGGACTGAGCACTAAACCTGAAATAAGGAGTAAAACACATGAAGGCATGCTGTTATAGGAAAATAATCCATGACGGGGTGGTGTGTTGGGTTACCACTCCATAGCTGATTATTCTCCTATTTTTATTTTTTTAGTAACTGAAGAATTATACTTTTTATATACTTTTTATCTTTTGATAAAAATACTTTTGATAAAAAAATATCAAAAGTACTTATTAAAAAACACTTTTGATACTTTTTATCCATATATATATTTAATGTTGTGGAAAGTCCAAGAGACAAGTTAGTTCCTGTAATCACTTATCACATCATCATAGCAGCTATAATCTATCATTCGCTCACCGGCCTCTCTTTTAGTCTCTTAAAAAATTAATAAAACAAAAAAAAATTCAGTTTGTCATGTTACCAAGAACTGTTGACCAATCAGAATTGAGAAATCAACAGCGCTGTGGTTTAAAGTGCTTTTAATATATACTGAAGCAGCATTGAATGAATTTAAAATGAATACTTGCATATCACATTAGTTTCATTTGTTTCTATTTTGTCAAAGCTGCAGTGAACAAATGAAACTGTTTATACATGTATGTCCTGATTTCCACACTGCATATTAAACATAATGGGAGATGTTTTTAATACATGATCAGATCTGCAACTAACACTAATATTAATTCAACAGAATTCAACTGATTAGCATTAGCATTATAAGTGAGCCTTCAATCATCATGCACAAGGAAATAATACTGTATAAGAACCGTTTTCTGAATTAACCATCAAGAATCTGTTCATTCAGGTGTTTGTCCTTGGTCATTATTGTGGAATTACTTCAAGTCATTGATTTAATAAATGTTAGTTAATGTTGGTGTTTGATAATTAGTTAACAATTAACATTAATTCATGGCATTCATGGTTATTACATCTGTTAGCTTTATCTTGTTTACTGAAAACTGCTCAGCAGCTTTGTTGGAAGAAATATTGTTCATGCATACCCCAAAGCTACTAGATCTTCCACAATTAGGCTGTAATTAAACAGCATGTGATTTAAGTATAAAGCTTTTCTCTGAAAGAAAGTGGACACGAAGCAGTGGCAAAGATGGACATGCAACAGAAATAACTTCCTCCTTGCTCATATCCAGCAGGCCAAAAGCTGGTTATTAGCTTTATAAGCAACAAAAGCCTTGCGCCTCTCTCTCTATCTCTCCCTCTCCATCTCTCTTACATACACTCGCACAGCACTTTCCCTCAGGAGCTGGACACATTGCTCTGCAGGGGGCTCGAAACACTCAGTCTGTAGATTAGGGAGAAATAAACAGGAAGGCTAGATGTGAAGAGGTGAGGCGTGCCTAAAGGCTTCCTCCCCTTCTTCCATCTATGTACGTCTTTCACACACATGCGCGCATGCTCACACAGACAGAGAGAGAGATGTAACCTTTGTGCTGCTTCTCTGTTCTGAGAAACATGCTCAGGAGGTAATTGGCAGCCTGCTACGTTGCAAACGCTTAGCGGTCGAGTAGACAGAGAGTGAAAGGGGTGGCACTGGGTTTTACACTCACAGTGGAGCTGAATACAAATGCACAGTAAAGGTTTTTATGCTGCAGACAAATGTGTATATTTGTGCTAGTGGAAGGTAGGAATTTTGGACCTTTTTTGGTCTAAGGTAGCTGCTGTCTGATTCGAAAACCTTAAATGTGTGTGTATGTTTTTTATCAAATGTCCCACAATAGAGGAATATCTTGTCAGTTTACATTTTGTGGGGACATTTAGCAAGTCCCGATGAGGAAAACTGTTTTTGTTTATGAACCTTTTTCTAATAATAAAAGAGCCAAAGGTCTCTTTTTATTTGCTGAGGTTAAGATTCGGGTTAGATTTAGGTGTAGCATAGCATTAATTAGCTGCATTAAAGAAATATCCCAGTGGAATGTCCTCAGAAGGATAATACAAAGTCATGTGTACTTTCACATAATTACCCAGCGCTGTAGAAGAGTGTAAAGCAAAACTAGGGCAAGGTGATTTAATTACCTCGTTTATTTATTCATATATTCAGAAGAGCTTCTGTCAGACACTGAAATGTAAAATCTAACAGTAAAAAAAAAAAAAACAGATGCTAAAATAAAATCTTTGTTGTCTCGTTCTTTCTCTCATTCATGCTCACTGAGATCCTTTCTTCTCTTCTTCTCTCCATGGCAGCCTTCAGTCCAGCCAATGTCTTTGTGTGTGTGCGCACAGTGGACATTATGGAGACAGGAATAGAGACCTTGTATAATTCAATTCAATTCAATTCAATTCAATTTTATTTGTATAGCGCTTTTTACAAAAGACATTGTCTCAAAGCAGCTTTACAGAAATATCAACATGGTATACAGATATTAAAGGTGTGAATTTATCCCAACTGAGCAAGCCACTGAGTGGCGACGGTGGCAAGGAAAAACTCCCTAAGATGTTTTAAGAGGAAGAAACCTTGAGAGGAACCCGACTCAGAAGGGAACCCATCCTCATCTGGGTAACAACAGTTAGTGTGAAAAAGTTCATTATGGATTTATATGAAGTCTGTATGGCGTTGGGAGCAGCCGTAGTCCCAGCAGTCTGGAATTAGAAAAGATTTGAGCTCCATCCAGATAGTGCATGTGTCTGTCTCTCTCTCTATAATGGTTTTACTCTCTCTCTCTCTCTCTCTCTCTCTCTCTCTCTCTCTCTCTCTCTCTCTCTCTCTCTCTCTCTCTCTCTCTCTCTCTCTCTCTCTCTCTCTCTCTCTCTCTCTCTCTCTCTCTCTCTCTCTCTCTCTCTCTCTCTCTCTCTCTCTCTCTCTCTCTCTCTCTCTCTCTCTCTCTCTCTCTCTCTCTCTCTCCCTCCCTCTCCAGAATGGTTCTAGTGAAAAGCGTGAGGTACGTCAGTTCCAGTTCACAGCATGGCCGGATCATGGCGTGCCCGAGTACCCGACGCCCTTCCTGGCATTCCTGAGGAGGGTAAAGACCTGCAACCCACCTGACGCAGGGCCCATCATAGCCCACTGCAGGTCAGACACTTTCCCCCCATTTTTCTCATTTTCTTTTTTTCTGCATTTGGTCACCTTCCAATTTCCACTGGGCATCCATACGCAGACTACAACCAAGGAGGGTGAGGGCTAATATTTCCATTTATATTTACATTTATTCATTTAGCAGATGCTTTTATCCAAAGTGACTTACAAATGAGAGAATACAAGCAAATACAGTATGTGTTTCCTCTGAGACTCACGAAACCAGCCAACCGCATTATTTACCATGGCAGTGTAACACTCCTATCTGCTATCTGCCCTCTTCTGCATACATGAGCTCACAGATGCCCCACGATTGGCTAGTGTCACTGTGATTGACAGGGGGAGAGAGTAACAAGATCCCTCCCATCCAGACAGCATGGCCAGTTTTGCTCTATTGACTCCTGGCTACAAATGTCTGTGGCATCATTTCTGTTGAGCCACTCAGGAGGGTGAGACACACATTTAATGCTAAATCTTGAGGTCGCTTATGCAACCCAGTTGGACCCGATGCTTTACTTTATGTCAGTTTCTCAAACATTTCTCTGAAGTCAGACTCAAAATTCATGTTTGGCTTTCTCGAAGCCACCATTAGAGATTCTGTATTGCAAGAATTGGCTTTTTCTCATATTGTGGATGGTCTGTAGTAGGCATGCATCACTACCATTTTTTCAAAGCATTAGTTAGTGTTTGGTACTTGTTGATACCGATACCAAAATGAGTAAGCTCCTTAATATTAATCAGTTGGGGACGTCATATATGGCTGGCTTGCGAGACTGAAAATATATCACTATAATAGGTTTTGACCTGCGTTCCCCCATATTAGTTTTCTTCCACACTTAATGTTCGACTGATGTGAGTTATTAATTATCCATTTTGATTGGTTGCCGATGATGATGGATTTGATGTCACTTCAAGGCAAACAAGTTTTATTTGGTCTCCAGTTGTTGTTGCTGGGGTTCAGACAGGATTTTGTGGCTATGGGCAGGTTAGATTTTGGATCTAAAACCTCTCTAACCTTCAACTGCAGAGTTATAGTAACAGGGAGACAGTGCAGGAGAGCTGGGAGCGTTTTTTTTCTCATCTAAGTCCATTTATATGCTAAGTCTCACCTCGCCTATGTGATAGATCAAAGCTAAATTTGGAGAATTGGCTCTGACTTGTGACCCACTATAAACTCCACACCTGCACCTAGCATCTAGACCGACAGTCTAAATTTATCCCATTCCATCGCATGCCTACTGGGCATTTATAATGATAAAATGAATCCTTAATGCGTAAAAATGTGGGCTAGTTTTTCACTAAATTTCTTGCTAGCTGTGTGGTTCAGCTCAGACGTCAGTCCTCACTCTGCACTGTTTGTGTGTGTTTAGTGCCGGCGTGGGCCGCACCGGCTGTTTCATAGTCATCGACGCCATGCTGGAGCGCATCAAGCACGAGAAGACGGTGGACATCTATGGTCACGTGACGCTGATGCGCGCCCAGAGGAACTACATGGTGCAGACGGAGGATCAGTACAGCTTCATCCATGATGCCCTGCTGGAGGCCGTCGCCTGCGGCAACACAGAGGTCCCCGCCCGCAGCCTCTTCTCCTACATCCAGAAACTGGCTCAGGTGGAGATTGGAGAGCACGTCACAGGCATGGAGCTGGAGTTCAAGGTAGCACATTAATACAGATCAACTTCAGTGCTTCCTGAAATTAACCTGAATGCCTCAAACATCACATTCTGTGTTTGGTAAAAAGATGAGTGCAGGGAAATGCAGCAGATTTTTGCACTCAGCTCTTAATCCATTAATAATCTGATTATAATCCAATCTGAATATAAAATCCTTCAAATACACCTAAATTGGAATTAATCAGATCAGCGTAATCCAAATTAAATTTCAATTTCAGGATCAGAAGAGTTGCATTCAGTTAATAATGATAATCATTTAAAATAATTTTATGCACCATTAATGATCATGTAAACTCTTAAATCCTTTTTACTAAATTAGAACTGCTTGCGCTTTTGTGTTACTCTGAGCAACAAAGAATAGGAACTGTGGTGAGAACAAACTTTACGCTTTAAACTTTTGAAAGATTTTAAAATATACAAAAGCCAGAGGTGCAAAAGTTACAAAACGACCATTTGCTCAAGGAAGTGTTTCCTCCAGATATCTCTCATCAGATCCAGAATGTCGTTACAGGACAATAATTCCACAAGTAACAAGGATTGACATTAAATACTGATTCCTTCATCATGCACAGACGGACTCTGTCACAAATCACACACCATGAACTTTATTCATCTACCATACACCAGGGTGTAACACAGTGACACTATCTGGAGGTGGATTTAAACGTGAAGTTTTTTTTTTTATCTTGTTCTAAACTGACGAATTAGTAGCGCAAATTTCACTGTGACTATGGGTGCGATATAACAGGACCAGAACAGATTCACTAATCAGGACAGATCAACATGAATTTAAGAAACATGGCTATTAAAAAAATGTATGAGATTAAATTTGGGCTAAAAGAACGTAACATTTCAAGAAACGAACAAAAATATACAGTGAGAAAGAAGGAAAACACTCTGAAACTGAAAACAGTGAACTCAGTGGCAATAATTTAACGTGGTCTTCAACTAAACAGCATTCTTTGTTAACAGTTTCATAAGCTTCGCTTTCATTAGTCATGTTTTCTGAATGTTTTTATTTACACTTTGCAAGTGTACATTCGCCGTTCTGGCACAAACCTCTCGTGTGGGCGGGCTTAACAGCGATTTAGTCTAATTGGCTAGTGAGATTTGGATAGACAGCTGAAGTCGAGGAGGAGAAGGATGACAATGCTCCGTACCGCTTCTGAGAGCTCATCTCGAAAAAATACTCCTAAAGAGTATAAGGATTTGTATATGGGTACTAATCATGGCGAGAGATTGCCTGTGCATTGTTCTTCATGTTGTTGTGATTCTTCTTTGTTCTTGTCCTTCACACCAGAAGACCTGCTTTACTGCTCTGTACTGACTCTTGTAGGCCAGGAGGGGTAGTGCAAGTTGTCATAATGCACATGCATCGACCGTCTATGTACATGTACATGTCAAATGGAGTATACATTGAAAGGCTACGACTGTGTGGATACGCTAGCTTACGCGTAAAAAAAACTCAAAGTATACCAGAGCCTTTACTGTCTCTACTTCCTGGTCAGGGAGCTGTGGATCCAAATCTCATTAGCCAATGAGAGTAAAGCGCTGTTAAGCCCCGCCCACACATAAGATTTGAGCCAGAATGGTGACTGTGGTGACTGTAAACTTGCGGGATGTAAACGAAAACTTCAAAAATGTAAATAAAACCTTTGGCAGCGCATTCATAAACCATGATTAGCGAAAATGAAGCTTAGAAAACTGTAAACAAAGAATGCTGTTTATTTGAAGACCATGTAAAAATTTTAAAGATAGATAGATATAGATATAAAGATATATAAAATAAAATCGTTTCTTGAAAAGTTATTTCAATACTTTTGGCACAGATCTAATCCAATAGAAATGTAGCGTCTGATTTGGCCTCTGATCACTGACACTGATGGAGAGAATGGTAGATGGAGAATTATATTAGCGCGGCATACAACAACATGCAGCTGAAGCATCTATTTTAAGGCAAACGCACTTACATGGCAGAGACTTTTGCTCTGGTATCCATAGTAATGGCTGCTTTAATCTGAATCTAGTGACTGCGCATATCCGACTTTAATCTACCTTTGTTAGCTTATATAGAAACCGTAAGAGATGTTGGCGTTATAGGCTGAGCTTGCGAAAGACTTTTGATAGACTGTGTTTCACTGAAGTACTGTTGACATCCCGTGGTATGCTACGTGACTAAAACCCATTAAAGCCCACTCATTTCCAAGCAGCTCTTGACCTAATTGCGCGCACCGTATTGCACTACAGCCTGTAATCGTTTGTTAAATTACCCTCCGCAATGGAGAGACGCATCTGTCGGGCAAAGAACAGCGACGCTCCTCATCTCCTGGGAAGACGCTCTCGCCGCAGACCATGCAAATGATGTAACTCTAGCAGCACGGCAGAGGACTGAGATTCAGCTGAGTTATTAATAGGAGTGTGACAACTACAGGAGGCTTTAATTATTAGCTGATGATGATGAATAGACACAGGAGAGACAGAGAGAGAGAGCATCTTTCCTGCAGTTTCTGCTCCTAAATAAATGTTTCTGGAAAAAAAATCTGATTTGCTTTATTTAAAGTGTCAAGTGTAATTGATGAGTCTAGATCATAAATGAGAGACTATGTATATTTTTTATTCCCTCTTATATGTGATATTTTGTGCATTTTTAAAGACTTGTGAACTGTTACAGTAAGTGTTTGTCCTCCATGTTGCTTTTGTGTTGTGGCTGTTGTGACACCAAATTTTCCCCTTGGAGATCAATAAAATACTGTCAAGTAAGGAGGTTGATAATGGATGCAAATGCAGATAAGAGTTTTATTATAGGAGATATAGGCAGACAAATCCAAATCAACTGAGCGTAATACTTCACAAAGTCAGTGTGTTGAAACAGTCTATATATACTATGGAGTGAGTGTGTGAGATTGGTAACAGTTGTGTGTGATAAGAACTCCGGAGAAGGTAAACATGTGCGTGTGTGGGAAGTGTAGTCCTCTTCAGTAGTTCATGGTGCATCCTGGGAAATGGAGTCACTGGTTTGTTGTGATATGGCAAATGCTCTCTATCTAACATAGCTAACAAGTAATGGAATTGCACCCAAAGTCTATACATGCTTATAGTTATATTGAGCTACATTATTGAGCTCATTTTTTTAAAAATCTGCAAATTAGCAACAATTGACCACATTTACACATTTAATTAGAAATGTACTATCATCCTAATCACATCCAGCTTTTTGCAGAGCCACCGAGGTGACATGGTGGTTATTTTTAATAAGGTGTGGCTACAATTATATATTGTATACGTACAGCTATGTATATTGAGGTCACAAGTTAAATATCTTATGGCCATTTATTATTATGTGGTGGCCATGAAATGTCAACGTCATGGCTATGAATTGTGTAACTTGAGCCCATGATTTAATATGTTATGGGAAGTTTGTACTTAATACATTGCCTCCACTTAATTATTTGGCAAGAATTGGTGAAAAAGTGTATTTATTTTGAGAAAGGTGAGACAAGTTATTGGTATGTCCACTGCCAGTGACTCCAATACAGTATGTCTCTATGCATCATTCCAAGATTGAAGTAAAGTGTATATTATCAGTCATTTCCATCTAATTAAACTCTCTTTTTAAAATACAGTAGTTGCATATAAAATTTCATGGCCACATCTTACATAAGAAATAAAACATTTTGAGACATGTTATTATACGACAACAATCAAATTATTATTTATTAATGAACAACACATCATACTATTTATATCTGTTTGTAGTTACAGTGCCCTCCACTAATATTGGCACCCTTGGTAAATATGAGCAAAGAAGGCTGTGAAAAATCGTCTTTATTGTTCACAAAAATACTCTGCTCTCATGGATATCAAACAATTGCAAACACAACACAGGTTTATCAAAAAAAAATCTTTGTTAAATATAGGTCTGCAACAATTATTGGCACCCCTATGAATTCATATGAGAAAAATATATTTGAAGTATATTCCCATTGATATTTTAACTTTTTTTTAGTACACTTGGGTAACTGGGAACAGGAAATTGTTCCAGCATGACTTCCTGTTTCACATAGGCCAAATTCCCTTAGTCATTCATCACAATGAGTAAGACCAAGGAATATAACTGTGATGTGGCAAAATGTTGTTGAGCTTCACAAAATGGGAAGTGGCTATAACTAGCACAAGCATTGAAAATGCCCATTTCCCCCATCAGGGCAATAATTAAATATCCAAAAAAATGTCCAAGTATCACAGGTGGATAATTGCAGAAGTTAGTTGTGTATTGGGGTCAGAAATTCTCCAAAACTACAATCCAAAGTCATCTACATCACCACAAGCTGTTTGGAAAGGTTTCAAGAAAAAAGGCTCTACTCTCATCCAACTGAAGTATCTTCAGTTTGCCAGACACTACTGGAACTTCAAATGCGATTGGGTTCTATGGTCAGATGAAACCAAAATAAACACCCTTTTGGCAATAAACACCAGAGGTGGTTTTGGCGCACACAGAGAGGTAGCCATATGGAAAAGTACCTCACTCCCATGGTTACCAAGGGTGCCAATATTAGTTAAGGGCACTGATGTTGGGTACGTTAATGTTGTGAAATGTCCACAAAGTTCTCATTACCACTAACGTTATAGTAGCTATAAACAGTCATTTTTTAAGTTAATAAGACAGATAAACACAGCCTTATCATGTTACCAAGAAACCAGAAAACTGCTCTGTTTTGAAGACAGAAAACTTACTGAGAGTTACAGACCACTGACATAGGTAACTTCCATAAATGGTAAATAGATGTCTCCTTGCAGAAAATCATTTCAGTTATTATATATTCTTCTTTGTTAAATAACTTTTTAAAAAGATTTTTTTAACTCTCCTAAACTGCTTTAATGGAAGAAGTGATTCCTTCCCAGCCATCCATGTTAACATATAAGCTTTCAGTTACACTGTGAAGTTTTGTTCATGTTTATAGAGGACAGGAAGTGAAACTGTGTCCTAAACAACATCTTTAAGCCCGAGTAATGTCACTGAAGAACTGGATATGGGTTTGAGGTGAATATTAACATTAAAGATTAACTTCCATTACTCAGTTATATTAGCGTTATAGCTTCAGTGCAGAATTAGAATTGAATATTTCCAAAGAAGCAAATGTCAGATGCTGAACACGTCTCGACTGTGGAAGGGAAAATAGTGTGAATTTTACATTTTATTTTTGCTTTAATCCAGACTAAGAGCTGTGTGCATGGGTGTGTGGTTATTTTTTTTTTTTTACTGAACTGGTGGAGTTGTTGTAGTGGAGTTGTTGCAATAAATTGCTTGGTCATGTAGTTCCTAAACTGTGTGTGTGTGTGTGTGTGTGTGTGTGTGTGCGCGCGTGTGTGTGCGCGCACGCGCTGATGTATGCATGTGTGTGTGTTTTAAAATTCTATCAGCCAGCTGCATGGCTCTCTGCTTCTTCATGCTTTTCCAGGTGCTTCTTTTGAAGAGTAGGCACCCAGCCAGTTGCACACATGCACACACACAATCTATCCACACACACACACACACACACACACACACACACACACACACGCACACAATCTATCCACCAGAGCTAACCCACTCTACAGTATATCTAGAAGCAGCTGCGTGAAGTGAGAGAGAAAAGAAAGACAGAGAGAGAGACTGGGAATAAGAGTTAGTGGATGTCACTCATCCCATAAGAAGATTCTCTCAGACAGATGACCTAGAAACAGAGAAGGATTATACCACTACAACCTTATGGGGCAGATGCTGTGTGTGTGTGTGTGTGTGTGTGTGTGTGTGTGTGTGTGTGTGAGAGAGAGAGAGAGAGAGAGAGAGAGAGAGAGAGAGAGAGAGAGAGAGAAAATGAAATCAAGCATATTTTTGTATATTAGACATGACAGTGACCCATTTCACCAACTCTACCATTGTTTCAGAGATGAATGTGTGTGATGGATGGAACAGGTGCTCAGAGAACTGGGCCAACACACCTTTATCACTCACAGCCAAGCAGCTGGAACACACATGTGATTAAAACCAGACTGCTCCGATTATAAGCTTTTAAAGTCACTTCATACGTATAAGTTTCATGGATATATATACATATTACAGAGCATAACAGGGTGCATACTTATCCAAACACAATTTGACGTCATTTTGGGCTGTTTGCTAGAATTACTTTTCCCAGACCACATTATTTATTTATTTGTTTGTTTGGTTTTTTTTTGTTTCTAGAATGTTTAATCTTTCAGGGTTTTTGTTCTGAAAAGGTTCACCTTTATAAATGTTCCTACAGTAATGCTAAAAATATTCAACAATGTTAACAATGGAATCTCCAGAATGTTACTAATGTTGTTGTCTAACCTGGATGACTATATTTACAGAATATTGCAGGAATGTTAGTCATCTTACATAGACATGGAAGCAGTCAGATACCCAGGATCGGTATTAGAGGTCGAGCGATAGTGGATTTTACCGATACCGATAACTAAGTTGGGCGGTACCTAATACCGATTAGTATATAAAAACCGATTAATCAACCGATAGTTTTTAAAATTGATACTGCATGAAAACACATCATTCAAAGTAAAATATTGCTGACCTTTATTATAAAAATAAACAGTACTGACTGTACCATGAAAATGTACTGTACTTTTTTTAATGAAATAAGTACATAAATATTAATATATATTAACTGTTAATAAATATTAAAGTAAATAAAAGATATACATCCGAACTGAACTAATGTAACACTCCAAATAACAAATAAAAATAGAGACATCCAACATGATTTTTTATTATTTGTTTTTAAAAACACTTCAAATAGCACAACAAAATTTGTCAGTGATAGTTTTTTAGTGATAGACGGACGCAACAGAGAAAAACTATTGGTGTGGATTTTTTACGATAACGTTCCAACAATCGGTTAACGGTGCCAGTTAATCAACAAAACCAATCAATCGGTCGAGCTCTACTCGTTACCTGGGTATAACAGCAGAAAATGGTGGCTTGAATTAATTGATGATGCTCTGTTCATAACATGGAGAGGAAACAGCAATAAACGTTGCTGTGTATGGATTATACAGCTGTCTACTGTCTACCTGTTTAATTTGTATATCTATTGTATTTGCTCATGCTGTTGTCTTCATCTCTGCAGAGACTGGCCAACTCTAAGGCCCACACGTCTAGGTTTATAAGTGCCAACCTGCCCTGTAACAAGTTCAAGAACCGCCTGGTGAATATCATGCCGTATGAGACTACCCGAGTGTGCCTTCAGCCAATCAGAGGGCTAGAAGGCTCAGACTACATCAACTCCAGCTTCATCGATGGATATAGGTACACAAGAGGCGCCTTGTATTTATTTTTTACTAGTCTCTCTGTCATATATGAGAATTCTCTAGCTATAGACCTTCATTTGTTTTGGTGACTTCAGCCTCTGTCTTTCTATCTAGAGTAAGGTGCCATTGCAAAGCTTAATTGGGGTAATAAAATCCAGGCAAAAACCTAGATAACAAAACAAAAAACAAAGTGCACTAACAACAAACATGCAGGACTTTGCCAGCTCGTGGTATTTTAAGAAAATTTGTAGTTATAGGTTTGCGTGTGTGTTAATACTTGCTGTGCTTTGTATTTGGTAGCTTTATTACAGTCATTTTTAGCTTTCAGGCAAACATGAGATTTTCATATCACACTTTAGTTATTCTCAGTAGTTATGTTCACACTCCTGTGCACTTTACATTTGGCTTAGTGTGGCATCTCAGCAGGATCTGCTATGAATGCAGCAAGAGTTGGAGTTTGGCTTGTTGGAGAAACTTTATGTACAAAATGAACTACCTAACATAAATGCATTCAGTTCACGTGCTTGTGTGTGTGTGTGTGTGTGTGTGTGTGTGTGTGTGTGTGTGTGCGCGTGCAGGCAGCAGAAGGCCTACATAGCCACCCAGGGCCCATTAGCTGAGACCACAGAGGACTTCTGGCGCATGCTGTGGGAGAACAACTCCACCATTGTGGTGATGCTCACCAAGCTAAGGGAGATGGGCAGAGTAAGTGTGTGTGTGTGCCAGGAGTCATGGCTCTGCTATAGAAACTAAACTAAAAAAAAAGCTAGTACTAATGCTTCATGTTCTAAGCAATCAAATCTCAGCAGTTTAATTCCAGTGTCATTTTCTCAGTGGCTACTCATAATATTTGATTTTGATTGGCTGATAGAGGTTTGTTATTGTAAAACCCCGAAACACCTCATTGGAGGTTTTCATGGCAACCAGCATAAGTAGCAATTCTGTAGTCACGCTTTGCTATAGCAGTTGAACTAATAAGTATAATTTGTACAAGTATCTGTATAAGTAAGCAATAAAACGTTTGGGGGTGTGCAGTTTTAGGAAAATAATCTACAACAACGTGGTATAATAAAGCGAAGTTAGTGTTACCATCCTGAAGTGGATTATTTTTCTATAACAGCAAGCCCAAACTGTTTTATTCTTTTTATTTATGTATTTGTTTGTTTGTTTTATTTTATTATTTATTATAGTTTTCAACACTAACAATTGTTTTGTAGTTAAAGAATTAAATACTTTTTATCCATTTAATATTGAGTGGTAGAAAGCGCTGACACTAAAGACTCCGTAATTGTTAAATACACACCTCCACACAGAAACTTTACCATATTAACAATGAGCAATTGTTACTATAGAAACCGTAATATATTAAAACAAGTGCATTAATAAATTAACCTTCTTACCAATCAGAATTGCGAATTCAAAATCACAGTTTGTGTGCATGTGTGTTTATGAGACAAGATGCTGAGATTAATGTGTGTGTGCGTGTGTGCGTGCGTGTGCGTGTGTGTGCGTGTGTGTGTGTGTGTGTGTGCACATGCAAACAGGAAAAGTGCCATCAGTACTGGCCAGCAGAGCGCTCCGCTCGGTATCAGTACTTTGTGGTGGACCCCATGGCTGAGTACAACATGCCCCAGTACATCCTCCGAGAGTTTAAAGTTACAGACGCAAGGGTGAGCAATGCAGCATACGTACAGTACAGACTTTCTCTCTCTCTCCCTCTCTCTCTCTCTCTCTCTCTCTCTCTCTCACACACACACACACACACACACACACACACACACACACACACACACACACACACACACACACACACACACAAGCACACACTCAGCATGCAGACCTTCATATTTTCCCAAGCCCTTATGCACAGTAGAGTAGCTCCATCATTTTGCATATTTTATTAATTACTTTTGGGTAGCATATTAATGTGAAACATGTGTTAACGTGATTAATGTGATGTGTGGCTTAGAGTCGAAAGTATTAAAACAGCAGCTACTTCACCACACTTTTAGTTTTAAGATAAACAGCTAATATGTTTCATTCAATGTGCTAATTTAAATCACTCAGCATGACAAACAAACTTGGATAATAAAGCATGCCTGTAAATGAATTTTCCTGAATTATAATCGTGAGGCATTTACAGACACTGCAGTATTTCTTTCTGTTGGGAAGCAGTGGGCATGAGATTCACACGCTTCCACACAGAGAAAGGTGAGCGGCGCAGAACACGAGAGTTCTAACCAGTGGTTTAATTGGGATTGGACCATCAAAGCCAAGCTGGTAGCAGCATAACACCACTGTGTTTAAGACAGGAAAAGGTCCAGGCTGGAGATGGGAGATGAAGAAAGAGAGAGAGGGTCACTGCAGCTTTACAGCTGAGACCTAGTAACGTATTTAATCACATGATTTGACACACTCCGTCCAAAATTCACTTCATTACATTTGCTCATTAAAGTGTGGGTGGGAGTGAGAGAGAGGGGGGGGGGGGGGGGGATGAGAGGGTCACTGTTTCTACACAGCTGATGAAGGAAGAATGAAGGAGGGAGAAAGAGTGGGGAGAGTGATGCATTGTGGGGTAGCGTGTATGAGAAGGTAAGAGGGGTGAGATGAGGAAGGGGAGAGTGAGAGAGAATGAGGCAGAGTGAGAATAAAGGAGAGCACGTGAGGGGGGGATAGTGGGATAGAGTGAGAGAGGGAGAATAAGTGAGAGCAAGGGAGAGTGAGAATGAGGGAGGGAGAGCTTTGTGAATGAGAGTAAGGGAGAGAGAGCGGGAGAGTGAAGGATAGAGAGAGGGAGAGTGGGGGAGAGCAAGAGTGATGTACATGGAGAGTGAGGGAGTGAGAGGGACTGTAAGGGAGAAGGGATGATTGGCTGAGATGAAGGGATGAGTGGGTGAGATGAAGAATGGAGGAGAGAGAGTGAGAGAATGAGGGAGAAGGGATGAGTGGGTGAGATGAAGGAAAGAGAATGAGTGTGTTGTGACTGGGATGTGATTAGAGCAGTGAGTGTTTGATGTGCCGGCTGAACTCGGGTGCTCTGTGGGGAGAGTGAGCAGCTCACACATCCTTCATGAACCTTCTTCTGCCAGAACTATTCCAAACATAGTGTTGGGAGAGAGTTCAAAGATATTACACTTTCTTAAACTCTGTAATTCTCTCTCTCTTTCCATGCATGACTAAGTGGGACAGATGGGTGTTGTAAAGATGGGCATGTCTGAGTGGGACCGATGGGCGTGTCGGAGCGGAACAGATGATGATAATGATAATGAGTCTTTATTGGTCACATAAACATTGCAGCACAGTGAAATTCTTCTTCTTCACGTATCCCAGCTTGTTAGGAGTTTGGGGTCAAAGCGCAGGATCAGCCATGATACAGCGCCCCTGGAGTAGAGAGGGTTAAGGGTCTTGCTCGAGGGCCCCAACAGTGGTTTTGGGGCTGAACTTCCGATCAGTAAGATCAGTAATTAAGACCAGGGCCATAACCGTCAAGCCACCACTGCCCCACTATCAAGCTGGGCTTTGTAAAAGTGGCCGTATCTGATCGGGACAGACGGGCTTGTCTGATCAGGACAGATGGGCGTGCCTGAGCCAGACAGATGGGCATGTCTGAGCCAGACAGATGGGCGTGTCTGAGATATATTATAGAAGAATTATTACATGAATGACCTCCTTTAATATTCACATTTCATACTGCTTTTTGAAGTTAAATATTTGTACTCTCTATATATCTTCCCTTCTAATTTTTTCTCTCCATCTTTCTATCCCTCTCTCTCAGGATGGACAGTCTCGGACTGTACGGCAGTTCCAGTTCACTGATTGGCCAGAGCAGGGAGTCCCCAAATCCGGGGAAGGTTTCATCGACTTCATCGGCCAAGTGCATAAAACCAAGGAGCAGTTTGGTCAGGACGGTCCCATATCTGTCCATTGCAGGTACGACACACACACATGGGATAAGCATATAAGCTCAGACTGATGATCATGACTCGCGCTGAATGCTCGAGTGTTGAGTACACACTCCCACACACACTTCTCATCAGCATGCTTTAAATCTGTTAATGGCATCATCAGACGTGATTCTCACACTTCCAGCCCATTAGCCTTCAGCAGCCTCTCTTTTTATTCTGTATAAGATCTAACTCTCTATAGCAGCACAATTTCACATGCAAAACAGCACTACACAGCCTACTTTACTATTATAATCACACTCACCATCCCTCTCCATCCCTTTGCGCCTCTCTCACACAACCAACCCTCCGATGTCTGGAAATAACGTTGCCGATAAAACACTGAAGTATGTGAACCCAAACTAGAGCTGTGTGCCAGACTGGTTTTTAAATTCCACATCTATAATTAAGCCAGTGAGATGGTCAGACTCACACAAATATGAGTAAATACATAATTCAGGCACAGTTTTGATAACTAATGTAACACTTTCTGTTACTTGTGTTGAGTGCAGTTGAAGGATCACGTTTGTATGTGGTGTCTCATTGCTCCAGGGCTCTGATTTTATCTGTCAGTCAACTGGACAATGTGATACACACTCTGAAGTGTGTTTCTGAGGGTGTGTTTGATCACAAAAAGATGATCTCTCAACCCATACCTTTTTGCTCACACACACACACACACAGACACACACACACATCTCTTTGTTTACTCTGGCTCAGGTGGCACGTCTCATTTTTCCCTTCCTTCCTCAATCCGCTGTATTTCTTTCACGCCATTTTTCTACTTCTCATGCATCTCTATTAATCTTCAGCTGCCTCACTCGTTCTTTTCTTCCTGTTCATTTCTTCTCATCTCGCCTCATCGCCCCCCAAAATATCATATCTAATAGAGCCACTGGTCATTAATTGGCTGAGTGAGTTCAGTGAAACGGGGGCATAAATCTTTTTGTTCATCGAGCCTGTCATGTTTCAAACCCGACACGTGTTAAACGGGTTTCGAGGATGTGTGCGTGTGGCTTCCAGGACAAACAGCTGCGCAGGTGCCAGGCGAACACGGCGGTTTTATTAAACAGTGGTTTTTACGTAGCATCGTTACGGCCAACGATGTTTAACCTGAGTCATTATGATTCATGACGTGTGACAATGAATACGCAGCGAGCGAAGGTTATGTTCTCTAAGTCCGACACTTTTTATGCACCATTTTCAGCCTCAGCGAGCGGAAGGGGAGCAAAATAAATCTCTTGTTATATCAGCTATTGCTCCACAGCTGAAGTCGGAGTTAGAGAGAGAGTGAGACAGACAGAAAGACAAAGAGAGAGAGAGAGAGAGAGAGAGGCAAACGACAAACAAAACAGAACCCTGGAGTGTTACAGGATCAGGTATAAGATATGTCTAATTTGTGTGTGTGTGTGTGTGTGCCTGTGTGTGTGCCTCTGTGTGTGTCATTGGTTATGCCTCAATGTGCCTCCCTGTAGAATTGATACTTGGAGTTCATCATGATTATTTCTTCGATAATCCTCGCAGGGTTCCTGGTTCACTGCAAGTCATTACTGACATCTTTAATACGAAACTCCGCCGTATTCATATCCCACTGCTGGGAGAAAATAGGCCATGTGTAGCACCCAAATCACTCCCTGTTCACTTTATAGTGTACTCTTTGTCAGTATGCATCTGAATGCATAGTGGAGAATATTAAGTTTAGTCATAAAATCCCACAATGCACTGCAGTGGGTTAGTGTCAAAACCATGTTCACTATTATTTTTCAAATTACCTATTATTAATTTATTGCTAAAAACTGTCCTTTTATTGCATTTATCAGATTCTTTTGTACATGTAAACTGTCATTGTTTTATGTTCCTCTGTTCCATGATGCAGTGCTGGTGTGGGCCGGACCGGAGTGTTCATCACACTCAGTATCGTGCTGGAGCGGATGCGCTACGAGGGAGTGGTGGACATCTTCCAGACGGTCAAAATGCTGAGAACCCAGCGGCCAGCCATGGTGCAGACTGAGGTGAGAGACACTGGTGACATGACAGAAGACCAAACATGTCTAGATATATTTTTAATTAAAATAATATTGATCAAATATCCCTAATATATCTTCATGAGGGCTTTCTAGCCTAAAAAGTCCCATTTTGGGGGGATCTGCCTGCTGAAGCCAGAGAAGAGATGGAGGGAACGGGATAACTGTGATTTCATCTTCTCGATTTCATGGCAAAATTTTCTGAAAAGTCTGGGAAAACCCATTGGATGTCACTGTGGCTGAATTCTGCCAAAAAGCAACCAAAAAAAGACTTACCAGTCAGGCTTTTGCCACAATTCTAAATTATTGTCTAATCTTGGATTGGAAACAGACATAATCAAATCAAATTCACACACACTTGTAGTAAAAGACTTTCAGAAAAAGCGGTACTCATCTGTACGCTAGGTGGTACCTATATGCTTTGTAGCTTTAATATGCATCTTTCATCTGAATATGTGGATATTGTGTATATTTAAAAAACGTTTTAAGCTACATAATTTGACTGCAATTACTTTTTAGAGTAAAACTTTACAGGTAAACTACACTGTGTCCTAAAAGTCTCCATGCAAATGGACTATATTTACCAGCACCATGTTGGTTGTTCCTTCGTCAGCGGTTGTTCGTGGACGTGCACTTCCCGGTCGGTCCGCAGAACTTCCAGACCTTTTGAATTTGTTAATAAGTTTGGCAGCAATGTCGTGTGTGAGAATCATTTCAATGCGTTCTTCACTTGTCAAAGGCGTTCTTAAAGCCTATCTGAAAAAAAATATATATATATATATATATATAAACTAAGTATGAGAAACTTTGGAAGACAAACATGTTAATTTCCCATCTGTATGGAGAATTTTGGGACACCCTGCATATGCATCTTACTTAAGATAAAAGATTTGTACGCTTGATGCTATCACCCCAGCGATAAGGAAGAGTAATGTTTAGTACCCTTTTTTCTCTCTTAAACTGTTGGAACTATATTTTGTGGGAGATGAATGCAAAAATACAAACAGGTTCAGAAAAGTTTTTAGACCTATATATAATTTAAAATGTCAAATTTTTATTTTATTATTTTATGAATGATTAGTATACTACCATAAAGGCAGTACAAGTTTCTAACCCAAATCTATTGTGTAATATGTTTATGGGCAATTCTCTTTCATTTTGCTGTTTCTACAGGACGAGTACCAGTTTTGCTATCAGGCAGCTCTTGAGTACCTAGGAAGCTTTGATCACTATGCAACGTAAAAAGCCATCTCCTTCCCCCCTGCCCAGCGCCCCTCTACAGCCTCCTGAGCCATAGGAACCTGCTTGAAACAATTGAAACAGTGACAACTACACAAACAAAAACCCACCCAACATAAAAAAAGAAAGAAACCCTGTTGTGAAATAAAAACAAAACTACAGCGTGTATTTAGTTGTGGATTCCAGAACCATCATCAAAAAAGTGCAATGCTAATTGGACAGAGCCCATACCGAGGCAGCTTTAAGGATCCGTTCAGAAACCAACTCCCTGTACATCTTCAATCATGAGATGGACCCAAAAGTATTGGCTCAGGCCGCAGGGTGGGAATGATCTGTAAGTCGGACCACTAACTTTACCTCAAGTGTTCTGATATGGAGGATATTATTAATCTATCTCCAGAAGTATATCTCCAAACCAATCCCGTAAAGATACAACAAAAATAATCAGCAAGTGAAGGAGGAGCTAAAGTTCAGGACACGCCTACACGTGTGCTTCAGCGAATGATCGAAGGGGATGTGATCGCACTGATGAGTGGTGAGGTGATTGAGCTGAGATCCTTCAGTGTTTACAGTGGGCACTTGCCAATTCCGGATGTTTCTCAACTAGTTGGATCATGGTGATGGCAGCAGAAGGAGGATAGTTATTTAGTGAAATAGGCAGGATTTTTGTCTAAAGTCTCTACAATCTCATCCATTTCAAGACATCGAGGCAACTCGTGTTCGTCTTATAAAAAGAGTTCATTCTCCAGAAGTTGTTTCGGTGCTTTTTGGGACAAGCTAGCCAATGTCTTCACAATACGCCAATGTAGCTTTGTCTTGAAACCGTATGGAGGCGACTGGAGCGTGACCCTGACAGTATCTTCAGCCAGGACCAAACGATTCTCCTCCGAGTTTTCTCTGGATTGTAGTATACGTTACCTTTGACTGGTTTTCCCACTGCCGAGTGCCGTGTGGTTCAGAACCTGGTAGACGTGGACCACCACCACCACACGCATGGAATCATGGGATTGGTACTCCAATGACCAACATTCACCATGATTCATTGCCTTGAATCTGGAAAGACTTTTCCTTAGACAAGAAAGACGAACTCTTGCCTTGTGTGACCAACCCAACAACGAAAGTTCTCAGACGTTCCTGAAGACAGTCCACACCACAATGGCTGCTCTCAGGGCTCCCTGAACACTTTTAAGGCCCGTCGTTTCATCACGGCTTCATTGACCAATCACGATAAATCCGAACAGCATCATCACACAGAAAAATAGCGGTACGACTTAACGTTCACATCTCAGAACTTTTAACTAAGACTTGAACATATATGTGTGTGAAAGGAACAGAGGAATCTTCTCTTCCTCCACTCTCTGCATAGGTCAAAATGGTGTGTGTGTGTATGTGTGTGTGTGTGTGTGTGTGTGTGTGTGTTTGTGTGTGTGCTGGAGAATGCTTGAACAGCAGAGCTTTCAGATTAGTGTGCAGCGGAAGATATTGATTGCGCAGTGGAAGAGCCGTGTGTAGTCTTTTCTTATTTCCAAAAAAGCCTTATTGTTGTTGTAACATTATACAAAATGACATTGTTGTATTATTATTATTATTACAATTAACATAATTTCACTTTATCTGTTTAGTTTTGTAACAGATACAGATACTGTACTCATTTTTTTTCTTCTGTTTAAATAGGAGGAGAGAAAGAGCTGGTTTTGTTCATATTATGTTAAAAGACATTCTATTTTTTCACTATAGAAATGTGCAATGTGGTTGTGTGTGGATATTTATGCATACACACTCACATACACAGTATATTTAAATGCAAAATACAAAGATGTATCCAAATCTTAGTATGGATAGAATTTTTCCTGTATTTTTATTTCACTCATGAACATATATTCATTTCTAGAAGTTTTTTTTTTTTTTTTTTTTTTTTTTTTTTTTTATCATGATCTGGAGAAATGCAGCTTGGCCTCATTCTTATTATTCAGAAAGGTGTGAACTCATAGGTTTGATCTTTATTCTTATTATCATCATTAGTAGTGTGTAGTATGAGCTAAAAGTATTAATTTGCTTTTTTTTTTTTTGCTTTTTTTATTAAAAAAAAAAAAGAGTAGGATTTCTAAACATGGACTTGAACATTGACTTTTTATTTCAACATTTTTAATATTCATGAACTGTATCCAATGTTTCACTTCTCTTGTGAAAATGTCATTTTTACTTTTTTTATTTGACATTATCGTTGTTTTTTACTTTTAAAACCACAAGACTGATCATCAGCTTGTTATGTACGAACAGTGATCCTGAATATGATGTGTAAATAAACAAATCTAGATGATATGTATTTGTATAATTTGACACACACCTTTTCTGTCTGTACAATTATGAATTTAAAAATGAAACAAACAAAGAAAGAAAACAAGCTATCCAGCTTTCTCTGAGGAATTTGATGTTGTAGTAACTTCTTCATCCCTGATCCTTTCACTTGCACTCTTTTATTTTTGTTATATTTTCTTCTTTTTTTTCTTTTCAAATGAGCTCTGAGTGTCCATCCCAGCGAACTCAGCAGTCATGAAGTTTCTTTTTTCTCAGTGATAACTGCTTGAAGCTGATCCTACAATGCAGTAACAAATTTCTGTTCCCCTTTGAATAAAATAAATTATGTTTGGATAATGAATCTGGGAAGGGCTTGTGTGCTTGGTGCATACACTCGAACATGAAGACATAATGGACTGACTGCACAAATTTGCCTTTGAACGAATGTGAATTCACTGGTGTGTGGGATCACGTCACAGATCAGTTTATTGGGACTAGTCTCTCAGCACTGCCCATTTTCTTCATTCTTCCATTTTAACCACTGCAGGCTGATTCACCGAGATTTCAGTCTGTACTATAATGCTTGAATTTATTTTTTTTTATTATTATTCTTTTTCTTGGAAATCTTTATTTCTTGCTAAAGTTTGGAAGGAGGGAGAATTCTGGAATCTGGAAATTCCAGCGCTTTCTCCACAAGACGCTCTTCTATACGAAAGGACACACATATCTCTGGAGCTCCTAATAAAAATTTGGAGGTTTAAGGAATGTTGGGATTTTTTGACCTAGTGTTTCGATCCTTGATCTCTGACAACATCAGCCAAATGACTGACATAAAACTTCAGATTGATTAGGGAAAGTCCCGACTCCCACTCCACTACACATATAAAAGCGACTGTATTGACAAAAAAAGAAGAAAAGCCAAAATTCAAAAGTGAAAATGTTTGTCTTTGTACGAAAGCCAAGTGATACTGCTTTCAAACTGTTACTTCTAACGGAAACAATAATTGGTTTAAAAACCACTGTGTATGTAGATATGTTGACTTTGTATTAAAGAAATGTTGTCTGAATCTTTGTTTTATCAGTTATTTACCCTCTACATCAGACATTTTGCTATTGGCAGAAACAAAGTTCAGAAACAAAGTAACTGGCAACAATTATTTCATTAGCATACTGTAAGTCTGTTACTTAATTATCTGTTAGTTTTAGGTTGTTGTGGTTTTTGATAAAGTAGCTAGCTACACTACAATTTACTAAGAAAAAGAAGTTAAGACCATTGAAGCTCTTTGACGAAAATCAACTGTGATGCCAATTTATTGTGCAGCTTATTCTTCTCCCAAAATAAAATGTAGATAAAGAGATTTTGTTTTTCTATTACAAAACTGTTCTTATAAAGACATGGTTAATCTTACTTAATGTAAAACAACAATCATCCTCAAAAAAGCAACAGATAGCTAATTTACCATCAGTAACTGAAATCAGTGTGCTCTTTGATGGCTATTTCGTTTGTGAAACTTTCTTGTGTGCATATTGAAGAGTTTATACTTTTCTACTTTAACATCATGAAGAATTAAAAGTTGTAGTTCAACTTTTTGCAGAGTGTTTATTTAGATGAGTAATTGCAACTTGAGTAAAGAATTTAGTCACTTTTTCCACCCCGATGATGGTCATTTTAACTACATGTGGTTTTTGAGTGCTTCGGCAGTTCAGTTCAGCAGTTAAAGCAACTGTTCAGCCAAATTAGATTTAAACTTTACACAATGTTCCACTTCATGATTAGGTGTCTAATTTATATGACAACAATGTGATGATCTGATCTTCTACATGTCAGCTACACAGCAAAATTAAATTGTGTAAAAAAAATTTGGGGGGCAAACCGTCATGTTAAGTTACTGTGCTATTGACTGTTGACCAAGACAGCCAGAGAGCCACTATTATTAGGTCCTTAACCCTCGCCTGCTCATTTCCATTGTAAGCAGCAACAGCTTGTTACTATAGATTTTGGTGTGAGGCAAGAAAACTTTAATAGTGACATAGCCTACAGCAAAATTAAGCTGAGAGCTCTTATGCTACAGTTATATATATCTATTGAATTTATCCCATAATAGACAGCAGAGTCAACAACATGCAGTCATCCAGCATCCAGTCTAGCAGCTTGTTTTGAGTATTTTTAAATTAACCTTTGTTCATCTGTGTTTGATACAGTAGGTGTGTTTTAATGCCCATTGAATGGGAAACAATGATTTGCACACATTTCTGATGTGCAAACATTATCGACTCCATAATCCGCCCTTTCCCTCTCGGGGTCTTTGCAATATATCTTGTTGTAGAAATGGTTCTGTGCATCATAGTCACATTGTCTGCACTTACACATTGCCTTTGTGGAAATGTGTTTGATTTAATTCCTATGATTTGCTATGAAACAAGATATTGGTGGCTAGGGAGTATATTTAAAATAACACAATTTGGTGTAATAACCACAACCCTGATAACCATGTCATTACCAGTCTGTCTGCTGCTCCTTCCCCAAGTATGGTGGCAACGTGATCCCTGCCCTAATGGCTCTCTTTAAGTGCTTGTTGCAGTTCCAATTTTTGACCACTAGGTGCAATAATAACGCTGCACTTATAATAACAATAAATTTGGGCAGCGAGCACCTTACCGCAAGATAGCACAACATGTGGAAAGGTGAGCACTTCAATGGCACGTCGGCTTATATATTTCAAAAATTGTCCATCACTCAAAAGAGGTAACTAGTATTTGAGCTGATTTTAAAATGTATGGAGTTGGGAAGATTTGTTCTAATATTTGTTCAATGGCTGATAAATAACGGGGCTCTACAGACAAGTCTTTTAAGTATTTGCATAAAAAACAACAGCTAAATAACTGATGTAAATGTACAAAGCTGGGTTTCGTTACACAATGTGATGTGATCAAACATACAGTTCATTTAGACAGAAGGATGGTAATAAAACCATTCGTTTTTAGCCACAGCCTTCCAAAAACAGCTATAATGAAATCTGGCACCTTGACAGAACAATCTTAGCTATGTCAAAATTTCACTCGGGGTAGAAACTGATGGCATCTTCATTACACTACACACAAACACACACACACCTCCCACTCACTCTGCCTTCTCTCTGATTTTCCTAAACGTTTTGGACACATTGAATGCACGTTTCATATTCAGATTTTTTTCTTATATAACCGGGAATCAGCCGAAGGCATGCAGTCTCTTCATGGAAACTAAATAAGAATTTTCATCTTTACTTTCACGAGCATCTAAATTGCTTGTGGATCCGGTCTAATCAGCATGTCGATACACAATAGCTGGGATTAAAACGCCCATGAGGATGAAACCCACACCTGTCACTGTTTATGTTATTGCCTATCACATGGCCCATTAGTTTAGAGTAGAGAGTACAAGGGCCAGTTAAATTTATTGCCAGTAGCTAAAGCCTCCAGGTTTTCACCCACATTAATTAAAATCACAGCATCCTCGTATTATGCTGGGAGTAATTCTATTCTGTTCTCTGTTAGTGTGATATTAAAAACCAAATGTCTGTTCTCTTGCTTTCACTGGGAACACTGCACAAGCTAATATTACTTCCCAGTCAGTAAGCTCAGTGTGAAGCTGTCCAAATGCCAGGGGCCCTGCTGCTCACGCTCAACCCATCACCTGTTGCTATTTACGCTCCTGTCTCCCCTGGGCTGAGCACATGGCGCTAGCATTCTGCTAATCACATCCTCCATCCAGCACATCCTCTTTGACTAAAGAGGCAGAAGTGGGAAAAAACAGAGTTGCTCATTTATTATTGGGGAAAGGAAAGGCGAAGCACGAGGATGTGGGCTTAATTATGCTCAGAGGCAGGCGCTAGCTCATTAGCGCTTGGCTAAGCAGGACATCAAAGTGGAGTTTGTGACAGAGCACCCAAAAGCCACAGGAATTTGTAATAAATGGCAAAGCAATGCGTGTGATAATCTGCAGCCTGTGGCAGCGCTTGAGTGCAACTGGCATATTGATCATATCAAGGCCATTTAGATATGGATAAAACCATTTGGATGGGGGATTGGTAAAAACGATAACCTCGAGTGCATGCATCTTAGCCATGGTTTCTCAGCTTCTCCACAGCTCTTTATAACAAGGAGCTTTTGAATGAAGAACAATCTTCTTTAGTGACACATGCATGGAACCAAATGGCTTCCATAAAACTTGGTCCTAACTGTATTTAATGTTTTTAATGGTTTCTACAAGTTCAGTTATTCTTCCTTCAGACACAGATCCAGGATATATGTAGCTGTATGAATTCATTTGTGTTATACCACAGTGCTGTTGAATTTTTGAATCCGATTGGTCACTAAGTGTTGATTAATTTTCTATAATAGCACCTCTGACAATAGTTCAGATATTAATTTCTATAGTTTCTACAGTAACCAGGATTTGTATGTTGGAACGCTTCATATAAACAAATTTTTTAAAAACATGTAAAAGTTGAGTATAATATTTTAAGTTTTGTTTTCTCTAAGGTGTAGTTTATTTAACATTTTGGAAGGAGTCTCCAGTGTCGGCTCTAGTCAGTGGTAAAGCTGTAACTTTAAGTTTTAGACAACTTCAGGACATGAAATCTTCACTTTCTACAGACGATGAAAAGCTCAAATTTTGTTTTATCAACTTTGAGAGAAAAAAAAATCTGTAACTGTAACTATACATGGATAAAATATTATGTTGGGCTCTTCAATAAATAAATACTGTTATTGTTTGCAAGTTGCTTTAGTATACGATAAATAACACATTTCAGGATGTGTTGTAATAGGAAAATAATCAGCTCTGGGGTGGTTATGATAACGCTTCCATTTACATAGTGATTTAAATACAGAAACCGTCTGGGTTACGCATGTAACCCTGTTCTGTGAGAAGGGAACGAGACGTTTGCTTGAGCTCCATGCTGTGGGAAGCGCCCTCACGTGTGACCGGTATCTGAAGCTAGTGTAATATCATGCCTATTTATAGGCCTGCTGAGATCAGGTGATGTGGCAATTGAGCACATCGCGTGATATAAAAACTGCACCTGTGAACCATGCCATCAGCCTCTATTATCTGAAGCGAAGACACAATTCAGAGGCATGCCCAATATGACAAAGCTACACAACGTCTTGTTCCCTTCTCAGGGAACAGGATTAATCCAGACATTCCCTTTCAAAAGGAACTCAACATTGCGTGAGCTCCACACTGTGGGAACGAGAATACCCACTCCGTAATACTGAGGGCATGGCCTGTTCAAATGGTCCAAGCCCGAGGGTCACAGCAAGACACTGGAGCCTGGGGTGGAACGTAAATCCAAGCTGTAATATTGAATGAATGTGTGCATTGTAGACCACCCCGCTGCACCACATGCATCCTGTAAGGGTACCCCTTTGGACAAAAGGCGACCCCCCTAGTAGAGCACTTATGCACCCCCAGGCATAGCGAGACTGCGCACCTCATAAGCGATAGAGATTGCCTCCACTATCCAATTAGTGATGCTCTGCTTTGACATAGCATCTCCACTACTGTCGCCACCAAAGCAGACCAGCAGCTGCTCTGACCTACGGCCCTGGCCGGAGTGGTGGACATAAGTACAGAGAGCCCTTACTGGACACAGTAAGTGCAATTTCTCTTGTACCGGTGTGAGGAATGGAGGAGAGCAGAAAGCCTGCAATACTACTGGCTGGGCAGCAGACATAGGCACTTTAGGAATATAATCCGGCCCAGGATATAGGAAGGCCTTGGCTAATCCAGGGGCAAAGTCAAGGCAGGAAGGGGCAACAGAGAGAGCTTGTAGATCTTCTACTCATTTGAGTGATGTCAGGGCCAGCAGGAGAGCCACCTTTAGTCAGAAGCTTCTCAGAGGCTGACTCGAAGGGCTCAAATGGGGCACCTCACAGACCTTCCAGGACCACAGAGAGATCCCAGGAAGGTAAGAGTGGTCTGCAGATGGGCCTCAACTGCCTGACACCACACGTAAACCTCAAAGTTAGAGGATGTTGCCCCACAGAGGCTCCATCAATAGGGTTGTAGCTGGCCGAAATGGTGGCCATGTAGACCTTGATTGTAGAAGGAGCCAACCTTGCTGAGAAATGTCCTTGTAAGAACTCCAGGATTGTAGCTATTGTGCAGTTCACTAGGTATTGCTGAAGTTCCTCACACCACGAGAATGTGGAATGTGATCTTATTATTGCAATCTGGGAATAAACTATGACACAGTTTACCTTTTGTGCAATTGTGTAGATGATTAGATCTTAAAATCTACAAAACATGTTTGTACCAGTTGTACCATTTTTTGTAATGAAAAATACAATGTAATTAAAACCATATTTTAAAGTACCTTTAAATGGGACTGGTTTTGCTGTAATTTTATCAAACCTAAATAGTTATGTTTTCAGTAATTTGCTATATTACACACTGCTAATGGTTACCATGATGTTTCTTTAGCAAAAGGATGTAAATGATGCAAAAAGGCCCTACAGTCTAATATGTTCTGGAGGTTTCCAACCCCTCTTTATGCCTTAAATGAGCGTTTGGTTCACAATTACAATCTCTAATGCTTATGCAATCTCTTGAGGTTTCTCAGAGGCTAATGTTAGCAATTTAGCATAGCCTTGAGCTTTGTGTCTTCATGGGGTTCTTGATGTAAATGAAACTGTACAGCAGTTGGCATGCCACCATTTTCATAAGTCATAAGTATGGATTACTGCAGTGTGTGTGTGTGTGTCTTCAGTTTCACTGGGCTGAGACTCTAAAGGATAAACCACCCAAAATGGATTATTTTCCTGTAACAGCATGTCCTGAAGTGTTTATATTTTCTCTTAAACCACAGCAATTTGCCAACAAATTTGTATTACCACATTGGGTGAAGGCTAACACATCCTTCCCCCAAGACAGGCGAATACAGTCAACCACACCTTTCTGAACTGTTGCACAGCTCTCTTCTGTATAACTGAGTTTATAGAAGGCCATGATTAGCTAGTCTCTCTGAGATTGACAGGGGAGTGAGAGTATGCCATCTCTCCCACCCAGACAACACAGCCAGTTTTGCTCTCTTGGACACTTGGATGGCTGTGATTTCAGGGTTAATGCTCTCTGGACGATAGGGCAAACACTTTTCTGTTGCACCAAGACATGTTTGGTGTTTCTTTACTTTTATAAACTGGAGCTACAAGGCTACTTTTTTTTTTATAAGAAAACCTCTACATAAATACCTTCCTCAAAACACTTAAGTTTTTAAAGACACCTTCAAAGAGAAAATCAGATAGAATGATGCAATATGCAAATATGGTCTGAAAGGAGAACTCAGAAAATGGCTTCCTTTGATTGGCAGTACAATAAAAGTCAGCCCTGCATATCCCAACCACTGAGAAAGTCAGTGAGAGGTTGGGAGATCTCAGGTATTTTATTCAGCACTGACTCAGATATTCTGAATAAAGTTATTCAATCCTGTTTGTAGTGAATAGAAGCCAAATTCCTGTGATCATAAAAATAACCTGGTGAAACAAAGGACACAATTAGCTCCTCTGTTCACTCTATATTGCATTCTCTCTCTCTACCTCACTTCCTCTCTGATTCTCACTCCTTTTTTTTTTACTCTTAAGTACTTGTCATTACTTTCTAATTGTTTGCATCATGTAGAATTTGGAGTATAATTTCACAAATCCCCTACCATCTCTCTCTCTCTCTCTCTCTCTCTCTCTCTCTCTCTCTCTCTCTCTCTCTTCCTCTCTCTCTCATTCTGTTTCAGGCACGCAATTAACTGGAGCGTTATTTCTTATTCAAATGGAGGTAATTATTCAGACCCATGTGCGGTGAATAGAGACGAGGCTCAGGCTCAGGTTGTCGTAAATCTGAATGTCTCTGCTGCCCTCTTATGGCCGAAGATGAAACACTTCCTTTAAATCGACCCCGAAAATGAAATAAATAAAGTAAAATAAAATTGTGTATCCTCCTGAGGGCAAATACAAATAACATATTTCGTCAAGCAAACATTTTATCATTTTTGAAACAATGCCTATTAATGAAGGTGATCATCTCTATTATCAAATGACTCATAAAATTGACATTTTGTAGTCATTTTCACAATTTATATGAACAAAAAACAGATCAGCCATATTGAATAAGTACACCCTTATATTTATCACAACTTCAAATACATAAAATTAGAATCAGATGTTGAAGATTGGGTGCCAGTGATTAGAACCTGCTTAGTGAGTGCAGGTGAAACCTGTCTTATTTATACCCCTCTCATATCTAGTGTCTTGTGTTCCCTTTGTTATTGAGGTGTTTCATCATGGCAAGATCTAAAGAGTTCTGTAAGGCTTTCAGAATTTTTTTTTTAAAGAGATTTAAAAAGACCTACAAATTATTTGAAATACATCATTCCACAGTAAGGTAAATCATCTACAAATGGCACAGATTTCCAATGACTACCAATTAGTCCAGGCCATCTGATACAAAAAGAAGTCTTGTAAAAAAAAAAAATAATAATGAAACCAAGATAAATCATGTCTTTTTCCAAATTTATCACCTACCAACAAAATTTAAATGGAAAACTATATTTAAAGTTTAAAATAAATAATAATAATAATCAAATAAAAATAAATTTTCATAATTTATTGTAAATGTTTTATTAAAGAACATTGTCTTTAAATAAGTGTATACAGTGTGTCCCATATATTTAAGCTGAAAAGATAATTCCTTGCATATCTATATCTCTATCATGTCTTTTTAATTTTAGAGTGAATTACAGAAGTGCCATCTGTTTTTCCATCACTGCTCTGTGGTGTGATGTGTCAAGGGCACATCTTTACGAGGACTCAGACAGGTGTTAATGATCCTGTCTCAGAGTGTCAGTGTGAGTGTGTGGTTCAATAACGAGTCTCGGCTACCGTGAGAGTTCAAACACGGGGCAGTGCCGCCTTCCAAATTATGAAAATCTTTCACATTTAACTATACTGAGGTGTGAATAAGGTTGACTGCTTTAGCACAGGGTTCTGTCTGGAGAAACTAGGAATGCTATGATGTGTTTGGTATAAGCATGTTAACTTTGGGGGAGCTCTCCTGTATGAGAACTATAATGCTCCTGGTTGAGTTCCTGTTAGAAGTTACACGAGCTGCATGATGGTGGCGTCATTACGTCATGTGACAAAAGCAGCAACAAGGAAAATATCAAAGGGGTTCAGGCTACAGTCGTGTTGCAACACTAACATAGCTTTTTAATATAAATCCCCTGAAGAAAGTGAAAAAAGCTGCAGAAATTTTGTCAATGAACCTGTTGTTCAATGACAACCTGTTGAACCTAAGTGTAAAGGCTGAAAGAAAAAAGAGACAGTGCTTAACCGACCATTTAAAATCACTGTGCATGATTTCGCTAAACCAGTATAACAGGGGATATTGTGGTTTTGACATGTCATCTAGTTGATGTCACTTTTAATTCTCCTGCAGTGCATAAGGTGAGTGTGTGAACAATGCCACTCACATTGCCACTGCTTCTGCATGTGCAAGCATGCACAAGCATGACAAGAATATTTAAATAAGAATATACTGACAAGTATAATCAAGCCTTAAAAGGGTCATATGCTGCTTTTTAATGTTTTCCTTTCCATTTAGTCTGTAATGTATCTGTTTGTGCATGTATAAGATCTGCAAAGTTACAAAGCTCATAGTCTCCCCCAAAGGGATTTATTCTATGTAAGAGAGAGCACTGCTCCAGACCTGACTAAAACGCCTCAATCGAAGCCCAGATATTACTTCCACAAATATCTAGGTCATAATTTGAAATATCAGCATAATTCCACCATAATTTTTTTTTTTCATTTTATTTAATTTTATTTTTTTAAACTGTATTTTGTGTTGTCACTTCAGGATATAAAGTTGTTACAGTGAAGAAGACAAATTAAACCATTTTAACATAGTATCTGAAAGTTAAGAGTTATAAAATAAAAACTTACCACTGTGAAACGTTCTGCACAAGTCGTGCTTGCAAAGGTGGCTCCGAATGAGCTGCTTGATCATCTGCATTTTCAGAATCTGATTCGGGCTCGAACTGATATGTTAAATCCGACGGCATTATTAACTGTGTTTATAATTGCTTTAGAAGCCTTGGATGCTGAAGCTCGCAATTATAGTAAGGGGCGTCAAATTTCCGACATACACTTGAGGTTTCTGGCCAATCACAATGCAATGGGTCAGATGGCCAATCAGAGCACTCTGGGCTTTTTGGAAGGAGGGGCTTTGGAGAAACCTGACCTCAGTCAGAGCATTTCAGGCAGACTAGGAATATAGGTACTGTAATAATGTGTAGTGTATGAAAAATAATGTGCTTTTTGAACATTAAAGCATGTTAACCTATTCTATTACCCAATAAACAAAATAATAAACTTTTAAAATCATCATATGACCCCTTTAATTGTCACATTCGTCAAGTATATTTCACCTGCACACCACCAGGGAACCCCTCACCAAATTCTAGATATCCTTCCTCGTTTATAACATTCATATCCTGTTCATGTTCTATTCAGTGGGGTCCAAAAGTCTGAGGACACTAGTTAAAATTTGTCTATTTTGCATTCATTTAAAAAAAAAAAAAATTATACAACAATTGTCATTACAAATTATAGTTCAGTAATATTATTTCAAGTATTTTCTGCCCATAGCCAGTTGTTGTGAGAGATTCTATTCAGGGGGTTGAATCATTCTGAAACTGGAGAAGTCATTATAATTTGCATATTCAGTTGAATTTGGGGAAACCACTTGAAGCATTTGTTGTATTGAAATATTTCAATTGCTTTTGTTTGATTTGTTCACTGCAAATCAAATGAATTTTGACAATAAACCTGACTGCAATGGGGGGTTGAATAATTTTGATTGCAACTGTATGTTAACAATATAGTTATTTTATTATGTTATCTAGTTGGCAAGATAGATAGGTAACTAAAAAGAGTTATGATTGAAAAGAGGAATGCACTGCTTCTTCCAACTACTTTGTTCTTTTAAGTACATGTATATAAAAATCCATCACTGCTACAACCTCCCTCATTGTGTTAAAAAGAGAGTGCTAATGTGATGAAGATGATACACACTTTGAGTGACTATCCAGTGCCACAAATAGACTCGGAAATTAATTATAACTCATCCTTGACTTAGTGTTGTGTGTTAGGAAAGCCACATGGGCACTGAGGTGTTGGCATTCACACTACATGTGCCTGCTGCCAGTTAATCAGACAATATGACAAGCGGCCCAGCAGCCTCGACTGACAGCCTCTTAATTCAATTACACACAGTCACTGACTCGGGGTTAAATGAACCAGAACCAGTGTGCTGCTCTCTGCAAAAGGCCACCAGACTCACAGTGCTGTTTCTTTTCAGCTCATTTCTGTTTTGTTGTTTTAGTGTAACTGCAATAACTCTAATTCAATTTAATGCTTTATTGTTATTATTATAGTTTGACAATGCATTTGGCTCATTTATTCAACATGCAAATGGTGACCTAAGTATTATACAGCTTTGTCTAGATTTCAGTCAAAAATAACCTCATAAAAAAGGAACCTCATGAGCTTTATTTATTTATTTAAAATTGCGGCTTTTAGATGAGCATTTCAGCAGCCTATACTGTGTTACTGATTTGGTGTCACATTGAATTTAGTGTATCAATTCATTCTCTTGTGTTTCATTTTTTACTGCCTACAAAAATAACAATCTCTGCATATGGAGCACAATCACGGCCCGGAAAAGTGGTTCTTCCTGTTTTGGCGCCAGTGCTGGAGTAGTGAAAAAAAAACTTTACCACTCTATTTGTTTACACATACTCTCTGTGTTGCCGCTAAACATGTGTCTTTTGCGTATGGTTTCTGTCTTATTCCAGATCTCTCAACATGATATCTTAATCTCCAGTTTGTTTGTTGTTACCAGCTATTATTCCTCTCTTGGGAGATTTGGAATTTACTGTTATCATAACTATGGGTTTCTGGCTTCGCTGATTGCACCGCCACGTTTCCTTTCCTTGGTTCTTAGCTACCGAGGAAGCGAGACATAGGAAGGCAGACTGCTAGAATTGATAGCAAACCTATTTCTCAGATGTCCTCAGTCACTGTTGCATAACCCTGATGCATAATGAATTTGCATATTAGGCCTGTTGGACTTGACCCTGCAAAAAATCTTAGAAAATTAAGATAACTTGAATAAAGGAAAGATACAGTATCTCACAAAAGTGAGTACACCCCTCACATTTTTGAAAATATTTGATTGTATCTTTTCATGTGACAACACTGAAGAAATGACATTTTTCTATAATGTAAAGTAGTGAGTGTACAACTTCTATAACAGTGTAAATTTGCTGTGCCCTCAAAATAAGTCAGCACACAGCCATTAATGTCTAAACCATTGGCAACAAAAGTGAGTACACCCCTAAGTGAAAATGTCCAAATTGGGCCCAAAATGTCAATATTTTTTGTGGCCACCATTATTTTCTAGCACTGGTTTAACCCTCTTGGGCATGGAGTTCACCAGAGCTTCACAGGTTGCCACTGGAGTACTCTTCCACTCCTCCATGAGGACATCATGGAGCTGGTGGATGTTAGTGACCTTGTGCTCATCCACCTTCCATTTGAGGATGCCCCACAGATGCTCAATAGGGTTTAAGTCTGGAGACATGCTTGGCCAGTCCATCACTTCATCCTCAGCTTCTTTAGCAAGGCAGTGGTTGTCTCAGAGGTGTGTTTGGGGTCGTTATCATACTGCATACTGATCATGCTCTGCTTCAGTATGTCACAGTACATGTTGGCATTCATGGTTCCCTCAATGAACTGTAGCTCCCCAGAGCCAGCAGCACTCATGTAGCCCCAGACCATGACACTCCCACCACCATGCTTGACTGTAGGCAAGACACACTTGGCTTTGTACTCCTCACCTGGTTGCCACCACACACGCTTTACACCATCTGAACCAAATAAGTTTATCTTGGTCTCATCAGACCACAGGACATGGTTCCAGTAATGCATGTCCTTAGTCTGCTTGTCTTCAGCAAACTGTTTGCGGGCTTTCTTGTGCATCATCTTTAGAAGAGGCTTCCTTCTGGGACGACTGCCATGCAGACCAATTTGATGCAGTGTGCGGCGTATGGTCTGAGCACTGATAGGCTGAGCCCCCACCCCTTCAACCTCCGCAGCAATGCTAGCAGCACTCATACGTCTATTTCCTTTCCCAAAGACAACCACTAGTAAAAATTATATATATATATATATATATATATATATATATATATATATATATATATATATATATGTGTGTGTGTGTGTGTGTGTGTATATATATATATATATATATATATATATATATGTATATGTGTGTGTGTGTGTGTGTGTGTGTGTGTGTGTACATATATATAATTAAAAGACACCCTCATGAAGAAAACAAAGAGAGGAGGAGTTACCCTGCCCAGAGGAAGCCCGGGGCCCCCATCTGAAGCCAGGCCCAGAGGGAGGGCCCGACTGCAAGCGCCTGGTGTCTGGGTTTGCCACGGAGCCCAGCCGGGCAAAGCCTGAAAAAGCAACGTGGCACCCTCTCCATCCTATGGGCCCATCACTTGTGGGGTGAACCGTGGGGGTCGGGTGCGCTGCTACATGGGTGGCAGTGAAGGTCAGGGCCCTCAACGGACCAGACTTGGGCGGCAGAGGCTGGCTCTGGGGACGTGAAACGTTACCTCTCTGTGGGGGAAAGAACTGGAACTTGTGCGGGAGGTGGAGAGCTACCAGTTAGATCTGGTGGGGCTTACCTCTACACACAGTCTCAGTTCTGGAACCGTACTCCTGGATAGGGGATGGACTCTGTCCTACTCTGGAGTTGACCAGGGTGTGAGGCGCCGTTACGTTGGAGTTTACACCGGTGGATGAGAGTGTCGCCTCCTTATGCCTACGGGTTGTGGGGGGGGAAACTCTGACTGTTGTCTGTGCATATGCACCGAACACCAGTTCAGAGTACTCGGCCTTCTTGGAGACCCTGCATGGATTCCTGTATGGGGCACCAGCAGGGGACTCCATAGTTCTGCTGGGAGACTTCAACGCACACGTGGGCAATGATGGAGATACCTGGAGAGGCGTGATTGGGAGGAACGGCCTCCCTGATCTAAACCCAAGCGGGCATTTGTTGTTGGACTTCTATGCTAGTCATGGACTGTCTATAATAAATACCATGTTCGAACATAAGGAGGCTCATAAGTGTATGTGGTACCAGAGCACCCTAGGCCGAAGGTCGATGATTGATTTTGTAATCGCATCATCTGATCTGAGGCCGCATGTTCGGGACACTCAGGTGAAGAGAGGGGCAGAGTTGTCAACTGATCACCATCTGGTGGTGAGTTGGGTCAAGGGGTCGGGGAGGACTCTGGACAGACCTGGAAAGCTCAAACGGGTAGTGCGGGTGAACTGGGAACATCTGGAGGAGGCCCCTGTCCGTGAGATCTTCAACTCACACCTCCGGCGGAGTTTTTCTGGCACCCCTGTGGAGGTTGGGGGCATTGAACCTGCGTGCCTCCATTGCTGGAGCTGCGGTGGAGAGCTGTGGTCTCAAGGTCTTAGGTGCCTCAAGGGGCGGTAATCCTCAAACATCCTGGTGGACACCGGTGGTCAGGGAAGCCGTCCGACTGAAGAAGGAAGCATTCTGGGATGTGTTATCCCGGAGGACCCCGGAAGCAGTTGTAAGGTACCAACAGGCCCGAAGGGCTGCAGCCTCTGCCGTGAAAGAGGCAAAGCAGCGGGTGTGGGAGAAGTTCGGAGAGGACATGGAGATGGACTTTCGGTCGGCACCAAGGTGTTTCTGGAAAACCATCCACCACCTCAGGAGGGGGATATGGGGAACCATCCAAGCAGTGTACAGTAAGGATGGGACACTGTTGACCTCAACTGAGGAAGTTCAATTCAATTAAATTTTATTTTTATAGTGCTTTTTACAATAGACATTGTCTCAAAGCAGATTTACAGAAATATCAACATGGTATACAGATATTAAAGGTGTGAATTTATCCCAACTGAGCAAGCCACTGAGTGGTGACGGTGGCAAGGAAAAACTCCCTAAGATGTTTTAAGAGGAAGAAACCTTGTGAGGAACCCGACTCAGAAGGGAACCCATCCTCATCTGGGTAACAATAGATAGTGTGAAAAAGTTCATTATGGATTTATATGAAGTCTGTATGGCCTTAGGAGCAGCCGTAGTCCCAGCAGTCTGGAATTAGAGAAGATTTGAGCTCCATCCAGAGGCAGAAAGGATCTGGATCTCTAGTATCTCCATAAATTCGTGTAGGGCTCGGCGAAAGGAGAGAGGGAGAAAAAAGATTATTATGACTGCGAAGTAGTAGAACAGAATCTAGTCGGGGTAGGCTTGAGTAAACAAATACGTTTTAAGCCTAGACTTAAACACTGAGACTGTGTCTGTGTCCCGAACACTAATAGGAAGACTGCTCCATAACTGTGGGGCTCTATAAGCAAAGGCTCTTCCCCCTGCTGTAGCCTTCACTATTCGAGGTACCGTCAAATAGCCTGCATCTTTTGATCTAAGTAGGCGTGGCAGATCATATAAAACCAAAAGGTCGCTTAGATATTGTGGCGCGAGACCGTTTAGTGCTTTAAAGGTTAATAAAAGCATTTTATAATTAATGCGAGATTTTACTGGGAGCCAATGCAGTACTGATAATATTGGTGTGATATGGTCGTATCTTCTAGTTCTAGTTAGGACTCTAGCAGCTGCATTCTGGACTAACTGGAGCTTATTTATATTCCTACTGGAACATCCAGACAGTAAGGCATTACAGTAATCTAATCTAGAGGGGACGAATGCATGAACTAGTATTTCCGCATCATGTAGTGACAATATGTTTCTTATCTTTCTTATCTACATGAGCATCAAATGATAGGCTGGAGTCAACAATCACTCCAAGGTCTTTAACTGCTGTACATGATGAAACAGAAAGACCATCCAGAGTAACCATGTGATCAGAAAAATTACTTCTAGCTACACGTGGGCCTAATAAAAGTATTTCTGTTTTATCAGAATTAAGTAAAAGGAAGTTAGTTAACATCCAATGTCTAATGTTCTTTACACAATCCTCAACTTTACTAAGCTTCTGTCTGTCCTCTGGCTTCGCTGAAACATACAACTGTATATAATCAGCATAACAGTGGAAGCTAATTTTATGTTTACGAATAATTTGTTCTAGGGGTAGCATATATAAAGTAAAGAGCAGTGGGCCTAAAACAGAACCCTGTGGAACTCCAAAAGTAACCTCAGTACGCATGGAGAAATCACCATTTACATCTACGAACTGATAACGATCGGTCAGATAAGACCTGAGCCAGGAGAGGACTGTTCCCTTAATGCCAACAACATTTTCTAGTTTATCAAGGAGAATAGTATGATTTATAGTATCAAAAGCTGCACTGAGGTCGAATAACACAAACAGCAAGACACAACCCTGATCGTAGGTCAGTAGAAGGTCATTTACTACTTTAACTAACGCTGTCTCTGTGCTATGATGAGGTCTAAATCCTGAGTGATACATTTCATGAATGTTATTCCTATCTAAGTATGAGCATAACTGCTTTGCTACAACCTTTTCTAAAATCTTAGAGATGAAGGGGAGATTTGATATTGGTCTATAGCTGGACAACAGAGATGGGTCAAGATCAGGTTTTTTAATCAAGGGTTTAATAACTGCTAATTTAAGTGATTTAGGTACATAGCCAGTGCTTAGGGAAGAATTGATTATATTTAAAAGTAGTTCAATTACTCCTGGACAAATTACTCCTGTTTAAACAAACATGTTGGTACGGGATCTAGTATGCAAGTTGATGAACTGGCTGAAGAGATTAATGTAGCTAGTTCGGTCTCTATAAGCGGAGAAAAATACTCTAAACATTGATCTGATATTGCTACATTGTCATGTAATGGGTTTGTTACAGTACTGTCCGGTTTTAATTTAATGGCCTGTATTTCACGTCTAATATTTTCAACCTTATCAATGAAAAATTTCATGAAATCGTCACTGCTATGTAATGATTGAGTGTTTCTCTCTGTAGTGGTTTTATTCCTAGTTAAGTTTGCTACTGTGTTGAAAAGGAATCTAGAATTGTTTTTGTTATCTCCTATTAAGGTGGAGAAATAGATTTTTCTAGCATCGCCAAGAGATTTCCTATATTTCAGTAGGCTCTCCTTCCACGCTGTTTGAAATATCACCAGTTTGGTTTGACGCCATTTACGTTCTAATTGTCGAGATGTCTGTTTTAAGGTTCGCGTTTGATCATTATACCAGGGTGCTAATTTTTTTCTCTAATTATTTTTCTTTTGAGTGGAGCCACTCTATCTAGCGTGTAGCGGAGTGTTGACTCCAAGCTTTCAGTCGCCTGATCGAGTTCTATGGGATCTGACGGTGATCCAAATCTAATTGATGTTTCTGCGAGGTTATTTATGAAGCTCGGTGCAGTAGCTGATGTGTAGGTACGTTTTACGCTGTATTATGAACGAGATAAGATAATGGTCTGAGACAACTTCAGACTGCGGAAAAATTATAATATTTTCTATACTTAGTCCGTATGTTAGTATGAGGTCAAGAGTGTGACCACCATTATTACGTTCTGATTAATCCCTACTGCATCTAAGATGGACACAACCGCTAATCTTAGATGGTCTTACAGGTTATCAAAATGAATATTAAAGTCTCCGACGATTAATGCTTTATCTACAGACACAACCAGGTTTGAGACAAAGTCTGCAAATTCACTAGGAAATTCAGTATATGGCCCTGGGGGTCTGTAAATAATAATTAGAGGAATTCACTTATTTTTTTTGGCTACATAACTTATACTGGTATAAAGAATTTCAAAAGAATTAAATTTATGCTTAGGTTTTTGTGTGACAACTAGATTTTTACTATGGATGAGATGGAAGTAATTGCACGGTGGAAGGAACACTTTGAGGAACTCCTGAATCCAACTAACACGCCCTCTATGGTAGAAGCAGAGGTGGAGGATGATGGGGGATCATCGTTAATTTCCCTGGTGGAGGTCACTGAGGTAGTCAAACAACTACACAGTGGCAAAGCCCCGGGAATTGATGAGATCCGCCCAGAAATGCTGAAAGCTGTGGGTGTGGAGGGGACGTCTTGGATGACACGCCTCTTTAACATTGCGTGGAAGTCGGGGACAGTGCCCAAGGCAGACCGGGGTGGTGGTTCCCCTGTTCAAAAAAGGGGACCAGAGAGTGTGCACCAACTATAGGGGTATCACACTTCTCAGCCTCCCTGGTAAAGTCTACTCCAGGGTGCTGGAATGAAGGGTTCGGCCGATAGTCGAACCTTGGATAGAAGAGGTACAATGCGGATTTCGTCCTGGTCATGGAACAATGGCCCAGTTCTTCAGTCTCGCAAGGATCTTGGAGGGGGCCTGGGAGTATGCCCAGCCAGTCTACATGTGTTTTGTGGATTTGGAGAAGGCATATGACCGGGTCCCCAGGGGTTTACTGTGGGAGGTGCTGAGGGAGTATGGTGTGAGGGGTTCCCTTCTTAGGGCTATCCAATCGCTGTACTCCCAAAGCGAGAGCTGCGTCCGGATGCTCGGCAAAAAGTCGGACTCGTTCCAGGTGGGGGTTGGGCTCCGCCAGGCTGTGCTTTGTCACCAGTCCTGTTTGTGATATTCATGGACAGGATATCGAGGTGTAGTCATGGTGGGGAGGGGGTGCAGTTTGGTGACCTGATGATCTCATCGCTGCTTTTTGCAGATGATGTGGTCCTGATGGCATCATCGGTCCGTGACCTCCAGCACTCACTGGATCGGTCTGCAGCTGAGTGTGAAGCGGCTGGGATGAGGATTGGCACCTCTAAATCTGAGGCCATGGTTCTCAGCAGGAAACCGATGGAGTGCCTACTCCAGGTGGGGAATGAGTACTTTACCCACGTGAAGGAGTTCAAGTACCTTGGGGTCTTGTTCACGAGTGAGAGGACATTGGAGCGGGAGACTGGCCGGAGAATCGGATCAGTGGGAGCGGTACTGCAATTGCTTTACCGCACCGTTGTGACGAAAAGAGAGCTGAGCCAGAAGGCAAAGCTCTCGATCTACCGGGCAATCTTCGTTCCTACCCTCACCTATGGTCATGAAGGTTGGGTAGTGACCGAAAGAATTAGATCGCGGGTGCAAGTGGCCGAAATGGGTTTTCTCAGGAGGGTGGCTGGCCTCTCCCTTAGAGATAGGGTGAGAAGCTCGGTTATCCGAGAGGAACTCAGAGTAGAGCTGCTGCTCCTTTGCGTTGAAAGGAGCCAGTTGAGGTGGTTCGGGCACCTGGTAACGATGCCCCCTGGGCGCCTCCCTAGGGAGGTGTTCCAGGCATGTCCAGTTGGGAGGAGACCTCGAGGAAGACCCAGGACCAGGTGGAGAGATTATATTTCCACACTCTCCTGGAAACGCCTCGGGATCCCCCAGTCAGAGCTGGTTAATGTGGCTCGGGAAAAGGAAGTTTGGGGTCCCCTGCTGGAGCTGCTTCCCCCGCGACCCGACTAACAGATAAGCGGTTGAGGATGGATATATATATATATATATATATATATATATATATATATATATATATATATATATATATATATATATATATATATATACATATATTTATATATATATATATATATATATATATATATATATATATATATATATACAATTTGTGTTCTGTTGTATTTTTATTTGCATGCAAAAGTTTGTTCAGAAATAGTTCCTTCTTCTAGAAATGCACAAATGAAGTTAATTGAAGTAAAAGTCTTGGCCTTGAAAAAGATCTGGACTCAGCTAGTGTTGGTTTTGGACTTGTCTTGACTACAGCACTGCTGCATATATACACTATGGTGTCATTATCATAGGCTACACTAAAAAAAAAACTTTTAGGAAGAGCCTCTGTATCCTTTGTCTAGAAGCATACAATACCTTTGTTCTTTGCTACTTTCAAGTGACAGAAGATGGTGGACGTTCATCAATTTCCAGGCCATGAGGTAAATGATATAAAACAAGGAAGCATCAATGAGTTTTGAAAATGTACCCTTGTACTTATTTACATTTGGACTGATGGTCACCCCCTACTGATATCGGATCAGTGATGTGTTTATTTATTGGATAATTTTCATGATTTCCTGCCTATACACAGCATGGGGTCATTATACACTGAATAAACATAAAAGAAAATATTATTGCCATTGTATATCATACATTAAGTATTTTGGGGTTTTTTTTAATCGTATATCAACTAAATATGGATTAAACAACTATATTCATTATCAGGACCCTGTTCAGGGTGTACCCCGCCTTGTGCCCGATGCTCCCTGGGATAAGGTCCAGGTTCCCCGTGACCCTGAAAAGGATAAGTGGTATAGAAGAAGGGTGGATGGATGGATGGACATTACCAGGAATTGTTGAAAAAAACTAATTTAACAGATTTTAACTTATCTAATTTATTTCTAATTTAATTACCATTATTAATTCAGCTTCAGTAACCATTTCATTTTTGATGTAAAAACGTTGAATCTCTTTGTTCCTTTTTTCCTTCAATACATATAATAAAAATATGGTCTTTTTTATGTATATATTTTGGATATATTAGATATTTTGGGCTGATGGTCATCCTCTGCTAATAACAGATCACTGATGTGATGGTTTATTGGATAAATTTAATGATTTGATGCAATAGAATTAGAAAAATAGTATTAGAACATGTTGGCACAGTATGTTTACAGCCTGCACTCCCAAAGGAAGCACAGGCAAATTTTCTTGAATGACGCTCTCAAAGCCAATTTTCTGTGCTCAGAATAAAGATGACTGTGCTTCATTAACCAGGTTTACACAAAGAATTCCAGATGAGGAATGCAGTAAGCATGAATGTAAATGTCATGAACACCATTTCCTTTTTAAAGCAGCTGTACAAAATATATTTTTTTAAAAACAAACTCGCAAGTGGCCAGCCATGCAGCTGGAATAGAAGGCTATATCAAACATATCAAACTGCATCAGATCACAATGCGTGCTGGGAAAATTATGCTCCTAATGTCTAATTTTTTTGTTGACTTGTTGCCTCCAAGGGGTCATCTAACAAACTTTAACTGTACAAAATGTAAATAAAATAGTCTTTCATATAGTGATTGTGAGTTAGTCAAAGGACAGTGATCAGGGGAAGATGATTATGGTGTGTTTATGAGTAAAAATAAATAAATAAAACTGAACTACTGGAATGCAGTGGCAGAATGCGTACAGGGTCTCTGTCAGGCTTTATCTGGGTACTGCGACAGAGAAAGGGTTCAAACACGTTTGCCAGGAGAGAACATTCCTTGGCAGGGAGTTGTGCTACTTCATAATATATTGTATATACTACTGCTACTTTACAAGATATTTTGACAATCTCCAGTAAAAACAAAACAAAACATTGAACTACGCCTATTTAATTGATTGTGACACTGAAGATTTTCCCATGTCAGAAAACGCAAAGTTACAGCTTTACCGCTCACTGTTACAACGAGCTGAGACTGGAGCCTCCTTCCACAAAGTTTAAATAAACCACCTCACAGGAAACATCATCAGAGCAACAATTACATATACTTTTTAATCACTTTATGTGTACATTGTTACTAAGGAAACAAAGTATTAGAATGAGCTCATTAATATAAACCTGAGAAACCTGTTGTAGAAAAATAATCAACACCATCTGAGTAATCAGAATCGAGAATTCAACAGCACTGTAGTATAAACTGAAAACCAGTGGCTAGAACTTCAATTATCAGTCTTTCTTTTGTATTTCCTTAACATGCATAATTTTGAAAACATGGATTATATCCATAAAAAAATTCCCTTGGGGAAAATTTCAGTATTGTCATTCTTGCATCTACAGTATATATGTGTCATATGGGTTCTACCTAAAGACCAAATTCCTTATGGTGATAAGCCATCTGTGCAGACCTTCCACGAGTGAGTGTGTGTGTGTGTGTGTGTGTGTGTGTGTGTGTGTGTGTGTGTGTGTGTGTGTGTGTGTGTGTGTGTGTGTGTGTGTGTGTGTGTGTGTGTGTGTGAGTGAGACAGAGAGAAAGAGAGAGAGAGAGAGAGACTGACTTAGTGTCTGGGATAGATCCTGCACATCTCTGGTTTTGCATTGATCTCAGTTAATAAATCAGAAATATTCATGAGAGCAATGGAGGTCTTCTTAAAACCTTAAAGCTCCTTGCTGTGCTTGAGATGTTAAGAATACGCAGCTTTATTATGTCCCATTAATTCTTTCCAGAAGTGGAATCTCTTTGAAGACATTCAGTAGCTTGCCTCAAGGGGAAAAGCAGAGCCCCATGTAAGGATGTGTTTGAGAGTGAAGGAGAACGTACATCGTCTATATGTGCAGTTAGCAAATGCTGAACAGGATAGGATTGCCTCTTCACATACGTAACACTCATGGGTGAAGCAACAAAATGGCTGCTGCTGTAGACCTCGAGAAACTCAGTTTGGATGACTGCCATGGCTGTGGTGAGCTACAGTTGTTGGGTTTTATTGACATGCCAATTGGCAGCATTCCCTTTTTATTTTCCAAAGTACCAGAGTTAATTATTGTCTCAAATCTAGTGCTGCGGGAGACTAATCAGTCTTAAAGGAATAGTGATCTAATGTAAGACTAAGAGTATGATAGTTTATTGTCATTATATACAATACAATGAAATTTAGTGTGGCAACTCTCAGAGAGCAACAAAAGACTCTTAAACATTACACTTATAATGAAAGGGTTTTAAAAATAGTGACTTAAGAATAAGTAAAATGAAGTACACTGTAAAATATATACATATATTGCCCTTGATTATTGAAATGTATATACTGCACATTGATATAAAACCATTGGAGGTATATTGCACGTTGATAAGAAGTGAAAGAGTGTATTGTAATGCATTTATGTTTTTATAGCACAGTGTTTTTTAAGATAGGTTTGAAGTAGCCCTCAGTCCTTAACAGCCATAGGGGACTGTTCAGGTACTGAGGGTGATGGCAGCTACAGCTCTGGAGAAGAAACTGCACTTTTGTGTGGGACTTGCTGACCCTGTACATCTTCCGCAATGGCAAGGGGAAAAACATTCTGTGTTCTGGGTTGGTGGAGTCTTTGATGATGTTGCTAGCCTTTGTGTGTAGTCGGCTAGCATACACAACATCCAAGTTCGGGAGGTCAGAGCCTATAATCGACTGTGCTGTTTTAACTATCCGGAACAAATCTGTGCAGTTTTCCCCAGTGCAGCCAGCATACCATACTGTGATACCACAGGTGAGTATGCTTTATATGGTGCTGCAGTTGTAGTTCACTAAGAGCTGGCAGGAAGTCTGGCCTGCTGAAGTTTCCACAAGAAGAATAGCCTTTGCTGTGCTTTCTTCACCAAGTAGGAGGTATTAACAGAACATGTGAGATCTTTTGTTATGTAGACTCTGGATCTTAATGTCATTAACACTCTCCACCTCCTCTCGGTTTATACCCAAGATAGGATCAGCATCTTTTTTGATTTGCACTATTGCATTGAAACATTTAGGCCAGTGATGCTAAAAAGTAGAGTTGGGATACACGATCTCAGACTCGGGATCGTACTCAATTCCAATAATGAACAAACCTGGACTTGTAACGCACTCGGGTAAATTTGTACTCGAACTTGACATGGACTCTGACATTTTGGACTCATTTCAGAGTACAGTCGAGTCCACGTCATTTGTAACATGAAAAGAAAGATAAAAAATAAATAACAACATAAAAGTAAGATAACAAGAAGTTAATAAATATCTCCCTGCCTGACCAGGGGGCCGCCTCATCGTGGGAGTGCTGAATTGAGTTTTCTTTAGCAGCTTATAATGCTTAGACAGTCAAATAAATACACACACATCATGTCAAAATGCAGGTCTGGGCAGGTCTGGGCAATGTTTGTATTCATGCAAACACGGTCAATTATATCTTAAAGTGAATGTAAACAGTTGGGGGAAAATCGGAGGTGTGTCAATACAGTAGATTGGCTCTGTGCATTAGGTCTTAAAATGACAGCAGTCTAATAAACCTACTGCTGTCTGTGTCATTAATGTTAATCAAACAACAAAAGACTAAGAGAAAATCACTCACCCAATCATTTGACTGAATAACTTCTGTAAATTTAATAAGAATCGAGTCTATTTAAGTAATAAGTCTAATATGTCTATTTTATTTGACATTTAAATGCTTTGTTCAATTTCCATAGCATTTCTTACTTGAATACTACTGATAGACCTACCTGAGGAAACATATCGTTATTGTGAAATAAGATTGTAGTCATATTGCCCACCCCTAAACATTAGCATTTGGTGATTCCAGTCTTGAATTTCACGGAAAATGTGAAATGTTCTTCTTAATATAGTAAATATCATAAACCGCACTGATAGGGATTTTTATTTTTCATTTTAGGAATTAAAATGAAAAAAATTACAAGAACAGTGCTGTGTTCAGAAATGAGTTTGTTTTCATTCATAGACAGATTCAAAGCAGTAATAAAGCATGATTCTTGTTGTTATGACATGCTGCTAAATGTAACTTTACTCTGTACTCTCTCTCTCTCTCTCTCTCTCTCTCTCTCTCTCTCTCTCTCACTCAATATAACTGTGGGGGAGACGCATCAAATCACTGAAATGTCAACTCAAACTGGAGGACACAATATAGTGTGATACAATAACACAACAGGTTCATTTGTATTTTCATATATTTGTAATATAATTAAATATATATATATATATATATATATATATTTTTTTTTTTTTTTTTTTTTTTTTTAACCATTTTTTGATAGGAAATTAGTTGAGGCCAATGACATGAAATAAAAATATTAAATGGCCATGGCAAGATGTAATAATGGTATTTTTATTATATTTATGTTGCCATTGGTTTGTAAATGTTAAGATATTGATTTAACAGCTCAGTGTTGAGTTTACAATTGCAATTTCAAATCTTTTTCAATTTAATTACGTTCTGGACTCACACCAATAGCTAGAAAAATAGTCATGAAGTTGAATCACATTCATCCTCAGCACATAGTTTGGTGTCAGACACAGAGAGGAGGCGTGGCCTAAACTCAGAGAACAGATTGAAGTAATTTAGTAATTTTTTTAGCCTAACAGTGGGCTACATTAATCAAACTGGATATGAATACATTTATTCATAAGGTTTTGTAAATTTGTGTGTAAGGAAGCTCACTAATTTGAGTCTCGATTGTTCGGATTCAAATAATATAATTGGTGATCAGTTACTGCATTTTTATATATGGATTATGCTGACAAGTTAAAATCATTTATTTATTTCAACTGCAAACACCAATTTAGTAAAAAAATTTATTTATATAAAATATTAAAATATTTTCATTTGTTTAATGTTAATGACTTGAAGGAAAAGCAATCCAAAACAAATCCATAAATGAAAACAATTAAAGTTAGTCTGTATGTACACATGGCCAAATGTTTGTGGACACCTGACCAGAGTAGAGAGCAGAGTATTTTTGTGAATTTGTTTAACAAAAGATCAAAATGTTAAACAATAAAGAAAATTTTTCACAGCCTTCTTTGCTCATATTTACCAAGGGTGCCAATATTATTGGAGGGCACTGTATTTAACAAAACATTTGGTCCTCTTTGAAACAGTGCCTATAAATAAAGTTGGTAAACTCTATCAAACGACACATAAAAGGTATTCAAGATCGGGTGCCAATGATTAGACCCTGCTTAGGGAGGGCAGGTGGAACTTGTGTTATTTATACCTCTCTCATATCTAGTGTCTGGTGTTCCCTTTGCTATTGAGGTGTGTGGTGTCATCATGCCAAGATCTAAAGAGTTCTGTAAGGCCTTGAGAAAAAAGGTTGTGGATGCCTATGAATCTGGCATGGGATTCAAAAAGATCTCCAAATTATTTGAAATACATCATACCACTGTAAGGAAAATAATCTACAAATGGCACTGATTTCCAACGATTGCCAATTAGTCCAGAACCAGCAAATTCAGGCGAAGAACAGACCGTCTGATGCAAAAAGAAGTCACCAAGGACCCCAGCATTTCATCACAGGATCTGCTAGTAAGTCTTGCAACTGTTGGTGTCAAAATTGCATGCTTCTACAATCAGAAAGAGATTGCACAAATTTGACCTGCATGGGCAGAGTGTCAGGAAAAAGCATTTGCTGTCTACCATTTGCCTATGACCATATGGGCAAAGACCAGGCCTTTTGGAATAATGTGCTTTGGAAAGACGAATCAAAGATAGAGTTGTTTGGCCACAGTAACAGCAGACATGTTTGGTGCAGAGCCAAGATACCTTTCATTGATTTCATTGATTAATTCTGCATCATATCAAAGAGTGCTTGAAGATAATGCGAGGCCATCTGTCCAAAAGTTGAAGTTGAACCAAAAGTGGACCTTTCAACAGGATAATGATCTGTGGCCTAATGGCCTAGTCAAAGCCCGAATTTGAATCCCATTGAAATGTTGGGGGGGGGGTGAGGGTATTTTGAAAAGGGCAGTACATGCAAGAAAACCCTCAAACATCTTCCAACTGAAAGAATATTGCATGGAAGAGTATGTCAAAAAAGCCAACATTTTCCATGGGGTTTACTTACTTTTTCACATTACTGGTTATAAATACAATCTTTTTAAATGCTGGGGTCTATAATGCCTCTCTGTAATATGTCAGATTCAGATACTGGGCCATCAGGCTGGAGAGAAATTTGAGAGGATCTGGGCAGAGACTGCAGAAAAAAGAAGACTGTGTTGTGTTAAAGTGTGGTGAGTTTTACATAAAATAGAATAAGTATAAAAACTATAAAATGTTTATGGCTTTCCAAATGGTGGGGATTTTGATTCATTACTTTGTTGATACAATTTTGTTCATCCATTTGTCTAGTGATAATTTCTGGAGATTAGATATTTAAATTAGTAGGTGGTGGCACAAATGACAATGTCCAAAATGTCAAATGTCCAAATGTCTTTCATGTTGTGAGCAAGTCGCTGAATCATTGACTCAAGCTGATTAGTTAAAACACTGAATCCTTCATGACTAAAACAAGGAATTCTAACAAGAACAGTTTGTTCACTTATCGTACCGTTGGTTCACTGTGTGCGATTTTGGTACAATAACATATCCAACGATAGAATGATGTGCTCTATTCATATAATTAAGTTGCACTGGCGAGAAAAACATTTAGTCACAGTTTAATAAAATCTTTGTCTTAGCTTATACCTTTTACCTCTCAGCTTATTGTAGACAGTACTTCTGTTTGCACAGAACATCAAAGCCAAGCATCTCAGATGTACTCAAGAGACCACACAGTCATAACAAATGGATATTACCTTCTTCAAATTCAAAATAATTTTGTTCTTTTATAATACTAGTCTAGAAAATCAAGCAAATAATGTGTATTAATAAACAGATTATTGTGCCAATATTACTCAAATCTAATCTTACATCCATCTACAACATAAGTGCCCTATTCAGCATCGGTTAGTTCTCATCACAGTTTTGAAAAATGCTAGAAAAGTAGGTGGTAATCTGCTGAGTGGAGGGGGTAGAGGGGAGACAACACAACAATGTTTTCTGATCCACACATATCCTGTGATAGCACAAATAAATGCACAGCCATTTTCATCTGTACTCTACATCAATAATATATGAACATGCTGTTGCATTTTTAAAAACTTTTAAGACCGTTGTTTTGCGACATTTACTGACAAATAGAAGCCGTTTGATCGTTCATACTCAAGGAGTCTACCGGTTACACACATTATGGAAGGATTGCATTTGTTTCAAAGACTTGTGTCTATGGAAGAGAATTTATACCATGCAGAAATGCAATCACTACACAGGAACGATGACTGTGGGGAAAGCCAACTCTCGAACTCTAGAGTGAATGGGCCTTTACACCAGGAAAGACCTCGACTCGGGAACGAGTATCTCAACTACTGTACATGATCTCTCAGTTTGAAGTGTCTGTCACAGGAAAGCTTGTCCACTTTACTTGACAAAATTAATTTGAAATTATAATCTATTATAACATTAATTTCAATTTCTTTTAATTATGTAATTATCCATTAAGAATTTTTTTTAAATAACATTTATACAAATTCACTAGCGATCTATGGTTAGTGACTGAAACGTGGCGCATTAAGACTACATGTCAACCAGCTGTCACTTACAGTACAAGCCATCTAAGCTGCTGCTCTGCACTGCTAAACTCTTGATTTGTAGCCACAATGTCATCTGACAAAATCACTATACAAATAAGTTAAACACAACAGTTGTGCTGTGACTTTGGCTATATTTACATGTAAAACGATCACTCAGAGAGAAAGTTAGAAGCGACAGAATATCTTTCTTACTTTTTCTCTCACACTGAATGTGCTGCTCCTCTCTGTCCCTCACTGAACAGAGTAGCCGCAGAGAGAGGTGTGGCTCCTGGGGGAAAGCAGGACCTTGCACTCACAGGGCTGAGAAGTGGACTGGAACTGTTTCTATTAAAATGAGTGAGTGCATAGCGGGAGGAGAGCGAGAGGAAAGGGCTGCAGCGGGGAGTCATATATTGAGTGAAAGGATTGTATTCGTCTTCTATCAAAAAATAAGCACTTTAAAGATATTTAATGATTTTGCATTTATTGACTTTTTATTATTCAAGCACTTTTTAAGCTCCTCTGGATAACATTTTTTCAAGGTTTTCCAGTACTTACATTTCAAAGAGCCAAATTCAAGTACTTTAAGCTCCTTGTATGGACCCTGATGACACTCATAAAAAAGAGTTTGAGACTCTTTAGTTTTTATTCATAGGAACTGTAACAGAATTATTTCTCATTGTCATATGACTGTTGTCATAAACAGCAAATTTAAGACGAGCCGCAGGATCTATCACCGTGATATACACTTTTAAAAGGAGCTTGTCTAACATGTAAAAATTGCAATCACTGTGACGGACTGACCAGCACATCAAGCAGAAAACTGGAGGGAAAACTGTGCGGGCACGAGACATTCCAAGCTAATCTAGCTAGCCAATTTACTTGAAGTGAATCTCAGTTCTACAAAGCCGTTCTCATGAAAATCATTTTTGCTATATTGAAAGAGAGAACTAGAGGATGCTAATAAAAAATAAGCATCTGCTGCAAATTTAAGCTAATCGGCATTGTGATTATAAAAGTATTTTATTCATACTACCAACAAAAGTCACTCAACTTACCTGAAAGCTGCTGTCTCGCTAAGTAAGTTTGTCAATGGTCGACCTGTTCCACTGTGTTTGATTGGCGCACAAGCGCACCCCAAAACCACGCACAACTGATTATGCTAAACCAGGGGTGTCCAATCTGATCCGGAAAGGGCCGGTGTGGGTGCAGGTTTTCATTCCAACCAAGCAGGACCCACACCTGATTAAACCTGTTTTAATCAGTTGATCTTGGCTTTCAGTAGACTCAGGTGTGGCTTCTGCTTGGTTGGAATGAAATCCTGCACCCACACCGGCCCTTTCGGGATAAGATTGGACACCCCTGTGCTAAACTGTAGAAATGAATTCGAATGGGGATGTAGGGATGATTTTTTTAAAGAAGACTGCACTTTACATTGTGTATTTACTCATTCACTGTGATCGCAAATGTTATTATACTGATGTTTTTTAACAGATTTTTTTAAAACCCCTAATTTTTTTTATTTACCTATAGCCTTGTTTATGTTTTTACATAATGTACAAATAAGTATACAATAATAACTAACTGTGATTTTTGTTTTATTTATTTATTAATCAATTGCATTACTCTGCTATACATCTGGGTGTTTTTTGTTGATGTTGTTGTTGTTTTTTTGTTGTGGGTTTTTTTTTTTTTTCTTTTTTTTTTTTTTTTTTTACAAATTTTGTAATACTATGACTAATTTTGTCATGACATTTTTTTATGTAGTAATGATTTGAACACAATGTAAGAATAACGTTTTATGCTAATGTTTTAAGAACTTTTACCAAAAACGTGTAACTTTGAAAAAAACATTCTACTACCGTTACTGCAAAAACGTTTTTTAAATCACTTTGAGAGAACTTGTTCCGTGTCAGCTGGGTTAGTAAATATTTGCGGTGTCTATGATACTGTTGGCCTTCCATACAGAGCCCTCATATGAGACGCCCAAACTGGGACACGGTAGACACTTTATAGACAACATGAGGAGAAACAAGCCACCAAACTAATACTCTGGAAGTATGAAGAAACATCCGTAAGGTAATAATGATCCTGATGCACTCTTATTTAGCTATTTAATTTTAATATTTACGGATTTGTAAAACCCTATTGGCTGAAGTGTTTCTGTACGAAGGAATAGTTTTTCCTATTCTAATTTAATACATTTGGTCCTAAATATTCCTGTTGTATTTCAACTTTCTGCGTAAAAAAGAGCTAGGATATACACATGTAATATGAATATGTACTCAAGAAAAAAAAAATGATAGGCTTTATTGAAACAGTCTATAAAGGTGAACTAAAGAAGCTGCGTTATGTTGGGCATCAAAAAAAACAGTTGTGAGGGCTGGAGAACAGATGAAATCACACGATGAAAACATTTTTTGTAGTGTTTAGCTCATAGTTTATAAGTGTTTCTTGAAATCTAAGTCACAAAAATGTTCTATATAATTACTTTCAGTTTTGAGTTTTCCTTTTCTATTGATGTCAGACTGTATACCAAATGGCTTTCTGCGCCCATAAGTTTACAATAAAGTTGGTTGGACGTGGGACGGTCGACATTCGCAAATATGCGGAAATTTATGGAACGTCTCTAAAGTTATATACGACTTTGTTAAACACGTTTCTAACTTCAATAGCATTTGAAGGGAATGACTTACAGTCATATAACCAACTGTAAAGTGTTCATCTAGGTGTCAGCTATAATGCACACATTTTAGATTTTTCATATTTAACAAAATAAACTATTAAATCATATATAAATATTGCGATGTATTTTATTACTGCACATATATATATATATATATATATATATATATATATATATATATATATATTTGCATACATACATATATGTATGTGCATGTATGTATGTGTGTGTGTGTGTGTGTATGTATGTATATATATATATATATATATATATATATATATATATATATATATATATATATATATACACACACACACACACACACATATATGTATATATCCAATATAGAGGCAGTAGACATGTTGGCTCAAATGCTGGCTCAAATGTTGACTCAACATCTCAAAATGCAATGCAGCTATACGATGCTGAATTATGGCCATGACACTTCAATCATCATCTGTTTAGGAACTGGCTTGAATCTGATCAAACATGAGCTCCATTTTGGTCTCATTTGTTTTTGCAAGTCTTTATTCTGAGCATGCTGTTTTGACAAAAAGATCAGTCATGAAAAGGGCTGCCTGGTTCCAAAATCCATTTATGTCCTGTAAACAGAGAAGGCTCTCGATCTTGTGGAGAGAGTTACCAAAAAAGGAGAAAAATCTTAATAATAAATATTTAATTGCAAATAAACTTTACAAATGATAGTCATTCCATTCCTTATTCCAGTCACTCTACCAATATTTTGAATAATTTCCTCTAACTTTTGGGCAGTCCGTGAGCCGTGACATATTTGGAGTGTGTCATTTGCCTTTCTAGTATCATGGAGCCATGATACTAATTTTACCAAGAAGTATTAGTGTGTGCATTTACTTTTTGGTCAAACTATTCCAATAAGTCTCTACACTGTTTTTGTTTAGTGTGTAAAGTAAACCAGACTATTGCAGCAAATCACAGATACACACTCAGATTGAGACCCATTTCCAGGAAAGTTTTTGATTTTTTAAAAAAAGTTTCAATGACCCCAAATTTTTCTCAAAGCCATAGATATTTGGACATATACTTAAGCTGCTCTGCTTCATGTTGAATGAAAGGGTTCGGTACTTTAATGGAACTTCCTTCCTTTATTGTATAGTTGAAATTTTTTCAGTATTTGTCATATATACATTATCAGTAAGTAAGATATTATATATAAGTGAACTGAGAAATGTTTGTGATTAAAAGAAAAATTTTAATGTAAGTGGAAGTGTCTGATCTGGTTCATTCTAATCGGATATTTGCACTCAAAGCTATAGCATATTTGCTTTTTGAAATAGTACAAATCTCGTGTCTTCATTAGCACTCTTTACATTCAGCAATACAGTGAGACAGCAACATCTAACATTCACTTATACAATAAAGTCATAGTATTGGGCTAAATTTAGCTTGGGTGTTTGTTTCTATGGGTAGTTTCTTACCTTCATAGTTTATATAGAATGAAGCATACAGTCTGACACCTTTTTCCAGCTTTCTAAAATTAGCTTTGCAAGTGTTCTTACATATACTGTATGATGAACGTCACTGACGGTTATTTTACATAGCTCCTGCAGACATCTGGCGTGAAATAGCACTATATTCATTATAGCAGACAAACTGGAAACAAAAGTGCAGTTTTTTTTTATATAATGTAATGTGTTTGTGCAAGTAGCCCATTAGGCCCTTGTAGCATACAACATACTCTCATTTAGGGCTGCAGCTAATGATTATTTTGATATTCGATTAATCTGTTTATTATTTCTTCGATTAACCGATTAGTTGGATTAAAAGATGTCTTATTATCTGTATTTTTTTTTTTTCTTAGAAAAAACACGTTATTTCACATTCGGCCCGATGTTGTCCTTCAAACATTGTGCAAATTGAAGGCAATGAAAAAAGTATTAAATGTATCTATGTGGGTTATGCTATACATTGTGCAAAGGATTTTTTTTTTCAATATTAACGTTATAGTTTGAAAACAAAAAAAACAACTGATTGTCCAGAAACTTTAAAGCAGAAGTTAAATCACTATATTAAAAAACTAAAAAAAGAAAAACAAAAGCACAAACTAAGTGTTAATTGGTAAGAGGTTGAATGTTATGCAGTAACACACATATTCACTCATTTGAACACAGTAAGGATACTTTATTCTGTAAATATATGACACTTACATTTATATACAATTACATGTTATAACCCCATTACAGTTACCGCTCTCATAAAAAACACAATTACTTTTGTTTCTAAATATTGCTAAATATAGCATCAAAAAACATATTTTATCAAAATGTATATTTTAGACAGAGTTATTGCGCTTCCTTTCTATTGCGTGCTGTTTGATTGATGTGCATGTGCGGATTCGTGCTCATTCAGTGAAGTTTAAGGGAGACTTGCCTGCTGTAAGGAAGAGACTTTATGTAAAATGGAAATACTGGCGTGAATTTCTAACATTTACAGATAAGGATATAAAGGTAAAAATGTCATTTCTGCGCTGAAGAAAACATGTCTGAAGAAACCTATCTGTCACGACAAGCCACGTTAATACACTTACGAGTTTGTTTGAAGCGCTTAATATAAAACATTCTCATGTCTTGGACAACCTGAATCGTGCACTTTTCCCGCAGCAGCTCACTCTGTGACCTCCACTGTTTTTTCAGAGGTGTTTTCGGGGTGACGGGGTTATCCACAGTGACGTCACAGACCCAAATAATCCATAATGAAATTCGTTGTTGATTATTTTAATTATCGATTTTATCGAATTAGTTGTTGCAGCCCTACTCTCATTGGCCATTTAAATAGGAACACCTGATGTGGAACAACATCAGATTCCTGCCAGCCAAGAACAGAAATCTGAGCATACAATGGGCACAGGCTCACCGAAATTGGGCAGTTAGGAGATTGGAAATACTTCATCAGGTCTTCTAGTCTACTTATACCAGCCCATATGACACCAACTATGCCTCATTCAAAGTCACTGAAATCACAATTTTTTTTCCCATTCTGATATGATGTTAAGCTAATTTGATGCATTGTATTGCTGCCACATGTCTGGCTGATTGGATTATTGCATGAATGATCAGGTGTACATGGTTCCCTAATTAAGTGGCCAATGAGTGAATATAGACCTGTTAAGCAGCTGGTCATATATAAGCACTTTTTTTTATTATTATGTTTTTTGATTAGTTTGGCAGATCTGGAGTGAGGCCCACAGGATGATCCTATTACCCAACCAAAAGGACTAATTTGAAGAAAAATCAAATAAAGCAGGCGTGCCACCATGATGCCATTTCACTCAAACAACACAAGCCAAGAGGCATTAAATCAGTCCTTCTGCTTTTCCATTAACAAACCCCAATCCCAAATCAGCCACCCCATCGCCTCAGCCTATTTCTCGGCTGTGTTCTGTGTGCTGGGCCTCAGCTCCAACCTGTTTGCATTTGTGGTGCTGGTCAAGTCCTTCAAGCAAACACACAGCCACTCTCGTTCATCCTTTCTTCTCTTCCTATGCGGCCTGGTGGTGACTGACTTCATGGGCCTGCTGGTCACTGGAGCCATCGTGGTCACTTTCCACATCACACATTTCAACTGGATGGAACTGGACCCTCACTGTCACTTATGCAACTTCATGGGCATGTCCATGGTTTTCTATGGCCTGTGCCCTCTTCTTTTGGGTGCCACAATGGCTGTGGAACGATTTGTAGGCATCACCCGGCCTTTTGCCCGCTCCACAAAAATGTCAAAGAGCCGAGTCTGCACCATAATGGCCAGCGTGTGGGTGGCGGCTGGGTGTATCAGCCTGTTGCCTCTGTTCGGTCTGGGCAGCTACCACCTCCAGATCCCAGGTTCGTGGTGCTTCCTGAACATCAGCCCTAAGCCCCTGGATATGGCCTTCTGCCTGGTGTTCTCACTGGTCGGGCTGACGTCTCTGGCCGTGTCCTTCATCCTGAACACAGTGAGCGTGGTCACCTTGCTGAGGGTCTGCTGTGGACAGGACTCCACCCAGCGCCGGAGAGACTATGAGGTGGAGATGATGGTGCAGCTCATCCTTATCATGGTCATTGCATCCATCTGCTGGTATCCACTGCTGGTAAGTGTGTGGCTATGTAATATGAATATGTGGAGTCTTGGTTTATCAAATAAAGTTTTCCGTTATGCACAAGAACTTAAACTGTCCCTGGTGTTGGACAGGAAATAGGAGAGGAGTGATTTGTTGGGGAATCAGAGGAATCCCGTGAATTTGTCAAAGAAGTGACTTAAATATAACTAGTGAGGCCACAGTTCATAAAAAATAAATTGGGATATCTCAAGCGTAATTTGGAATGTATACAGTGCTGTCTCATAGTAAGGGTTCAGTAAAAAATCAACGCAATTGGCTTCATTTATTATGCTGAATTTATTCGTAAATATAAGTATTTGCACAAGAAATTTGGTATTCATGAAAATCCCCTAAATTCAGGTAAAACATATCTTCTTCATATCCTGCTCTTGAGTGTGTGGAAATTTACACATAAGAACACTAACTAATATAAACCTCAACCTGATCAACTTCAAATTACAGTGCTCTCAACTAATATTGGCACCCTTGGTAAAAATTGTCTTTATTGTTTAACCTTTTGATCTTTTGTTCAAATAATTCACAAAAATACTCTCTCTCATGGATATCAAACAATTGTAAACTAAACACAGGTTTGTAAAAAAAAATCTTAAGCACAAACAAATTGTCAAATTTATCAAAACAATTGTTAAGTATAGGTGTGCAACAATTATTGGCACCCTTTTAGTCAATACTTTGTGCTACCTCCCTTTACCAAGATAACAGCTCTGAGTCTTCTCCTATAATGGCTGATGAAGTTGGAGAATAGATGGCAAGTGATCTGAGACCATTCCTCCATACAGAATCTCTCCAGATCCATCATATTTCGAGGTCCACGCTGGTGGACTCTCCTCTTCAGTTCACCCCACAGGTTTTCCATGGCTTTCAAGTCAGGGGACTGGGGTGGTCATGGCAGCACCTTGATTTTGTGGTCAGTAAAACATTTTTGTGTTGATTTTGTTTGATGTTTTGGATCATTGTCTGCTGGAAGATCCAACAGGCAGTCAGGTTTTCATTTAATATCTGTTGATATTTGATAGTCCATGATGCCATGTATCCTAACAAAATGTCCAGATCCTCTGGCAGAAACACAGCCCCAAAACATTAAAGAGCCACCACTATATGTAACTGTGGGTGAGAGGTACTTTTCCATATGGCTACCTCTCTGTGTGCACCAAAACCACCTCTGGTGGTTATTGCCAAAAAGGTGTTTATTTTGGTTTCATCTGACCCTAGAACCCAATCCCATTTGAAGATCCAGTAGTGTCTGGCAAACCGAAGATGCTTAAGTTTGTTTTTGGATGAGAGTAGAGGCTTTTTTCTTGAAACCCTTCCAAACAACTTGTGGTGATGTAGGTGACTTCGGACTTTTGGCCACTCGAACCATCCTCTTCACAGTATGTTGAGACAATATAGACTCGTGTCCTATTCCAGGTTGATTTATAACATTTCCAGTTGACTGGAACTTCTTAATTATTGCCCTGATGGTGGAAATGGGCATTTTCAATGCATCTGCTGTTTTCTTATAGCCACTTCCCATTTTGAGAAGCTCAACAACCTTTTGCCGCACATCACAGTTATATTCCTTGGTCTTACCCATTGTTATGAATGACTATGGGAGTTTGGCCTATATGTTGCCTCATGATTATACCCCTGTGAAATAGGAAGTCATGCTTGAACAATTTCCTGTTCCTAGTCACCCAGGTATACTAAAATATGTCAAATATCAATGAGAATATACTTCAAATATATTTTTCTCATATGAATTCATAGGGGTGCCAATAATTGTTGCACATATATATTTAACAATGATTTTTTTTTATATAAACCCGTGTTGTATTTGCAATTGTTTGATATAGATGAGAGAGTATTTTTGTGATTTTTTTTTAACAAAATATCAAAAGGTTACACAATAAAGACCATTTTTCAGAGCCTTCTTTGCTCATATTTACCAAGGGTGCCAGTATTAGTGGAGGGCCCTATACATCATCCTCATTCTAGTTCATTAGGTCAGAGACTAAGAAAGTTTTATGAAAACTGGACATTTTTTTATTGGCATTAAAGAATATGAAAAATACAGAAAGCAAGCCAAAACAAATGCTATATAAAACTAATCTTTGAATTATGCGGAAGGAAATGCCTCTTTACAAAAGGAAGACAGGCAGGTAAACAAATGCCTCATCTGATGGATGATTTAATCCTCACTTATTATTAATAATATTATATATTATTCAATATTAAATTAGTTAATTGGCATACAAGTGTGTCAAAATAACTTCCACTTCTTCCTTTCACCGTTTACCTTCATTGTTCATTTCTGGTCAAAATAACTTCCACGTCAGCCTTTACGTTCATCGTTCATTTCGTGCTCACAGCTGTCTGTGCACTTGAACTTTTATGGAGTTTTCTGGGTGTTACCACATGCAAATAAGGTGTGTTGGGAACGTACGCTGCACTTCATGGGTGCAACATACATGCACAGGTACTAAGAAAATTGGCATTTCCAAAACTTTCATAAATCCAGCAGATTTTTTTTTAGTCTTACACAAACATTTATACACAACTTTAGTAAAAGATTCATAACTAAAGGCTCAGTGTGCCCAATTTCTTTTTATTCCAAATGCAGTTGATGAGAAAAGACATTTGAGGTTTGCTTCATTATTTTTACACTGGAGCTACAAGAATTTAAACTTTTATAAAGCAGTCATTGGGCTCCTGAGTGGTGCAACAAAAATGTTTTTGCCCCATCCTTCAGAGATCATGAGTTCAAATCTGATACTGCAGCCATCTGTGACTGGGAGTCCAAGATGTTAGGAGTGATGTTACACCACAGCAAAAAGATGCAGTCAGCTGGCTTCAGAAGTTTCCTCTCCCTGGCTAGTCACTGTCATGTTATGGGAGAGTTGGCTGGTGGGTAGTACTTGGCCAAGTCTAAATCAGGGAGAAAGTCCAAATAAAAAAACAATCATTTACACTCCCTTTAGGATCTGAGAACAAGCAGTTAATAAGTTCCACAAAGATTTACTTTCCTTGTTTAATTGCTATGCTGTATCATTGTGTTTGGTCTATTATTCTATGGTAATTAATAGATTAATGCTTGTGTACCAACTTATTAGAACTGTTACAATATTAGTAACAAATATTAGTTTGTTTTCCCTTAAAAGTACATATTGTAGTATCTCCAATTTCCCTAGGAGTATGCAAGTCCATATTTCAAATTTAATGTCAATGTGGAATCGGCATCATTGAATCATCAAACTTTAGAAGGCAGAGCCTGTGGAAAGTGGGCAGACTACGACCAAATTTCACTGAGGACAAAAGTGATTTCTATTGTCCAAGATGGCCACACTATAATGCTACATCATTCAACTTCACAGGTTGTTGTTGATAAATTAGATTTTTTGGGGGTGAGAATGACTTATGTGTTAGCTATATTAGTGTATTAGCTCCAGTGCAAAAATAAGAAGATACCGCCTGACCAGCTACATTCGGGGTGAGGCTGAAATTGTGTAGTTTTTGGGGGGGTTTTGCCATGAAATTGATTTACTGTAATAATTAGATTATGATAAGGGTATACTCTGAAATACAATGCAACCTGGGAGAAGAAAGTTTTTTGTTGGATTTTGGTTGTACTTTATAATATTTCATTGATTAGATTCAGAGGCTTCACACTGTTGTACAAATAATTTTTTTATTCACAGTTTACTGTGGGCACATTCTTGATTTGGACCTGAGGAAAGACTAAAATATCTTTTTTCAGTCAGGAATTTGTATTTGCATCCAGGCTACAACAATGGTGTAAATTGTGTGTTTCTTAATCATTTAAACTGTGTACAATACAAGGATATTTCACATAAATCAACACAATGATGATTGCTTTAAATTGAGTTTGGAGTGGTTTTGGCTCCTTAGGTTCTCCTCGAGCAGCACTTTGTGCGAAGGCAGTTTTCAGGAAATGCACTGTGCTCTGTGACATAACCATGTTGCATGCTGATAAGCCACCTCTGGAAGAATCATGTCCGGTGGCACAGGAAGTCGTCCTCTGTAATCCCTATATATGCAGCTTTCATGCTACATGTCAAATCTAAATGTATTTAAAATGTGTAGGACTAAAGCCCAAATTTCTGGAGAAAATTGGTAATCAAATCTGTAATCAAATAATTATCTTCATATAAATGTATTCCATTGAATATAAAAGGCAAAATTCTAAAATAAATATGAGGATACAGGAGTGGAGCTGCTCAGTACATCCTGTTTGTTAAACATTACAAAATGATTGTAGTTATGGCACTGCTATATAAATCAGTCTACGAACTAACAGCTAATTGTTTTATTAATAATTTATCCAAATTAGTGTTGTCAAAGTCTTTAATGCATTTGAACTGCAACTACTTAAAATGCATTTGAATATTAATATGCATTTGAATATAAAAAAAATCTATCATTTTACACAGCCACTGGAAGGTGAAAATGTGAATTTCCCCCTTGTGAATTTTTCTTTTTACTGTGTTCATAAGTTACAATTTCAGTTTTGTCTTTATTTGTTTATTATACAGTAAATAAATCAGCCACATCTGTGTGTTTGGATGAATCACAGCATTAAAATGATCCAACAAATGGAAATAATTTTAGTTAAAATAATGACAAAATTTTCACCTCAGGGCTTCACCAGTGTGTTTTCAGGAGATATCTGGGCACATCACAAATGTTTCACAAATTTGTCTTAATATAATTACACAGTATAATATAAAAACATTGTATTCTGATCCAACTCATTTTCATCACACTGATGTCCTTTCACCTTTTTGTACATGTTGTGGTTAAAACTGCTGACTGAAAGAAATCAGTCTGTCTGTAACCTTTACATCAGGACATCAGGAAATGTGTCCAAGAGTCCAAACCCCATCTGGGGATTTTCCTGGCATTGACTAACCATGTTTCCCCCGGACAGATCTACATTCTGAAGACTGTTTTTTCCGCTGATGCTGTCGACAACCCTTTTATTCTGTTCTGCCTTCGAATGGCCACCATCAATCAGATATGCGACCCCTGGATTTACATCCTCTGTCAAGAGTCTAGACTGAGGCGAGTAGATTAATCCAGATTAACAACAACTAGCACTGATTCCTGAGTAAATTACTGGACTGAGATAAAACGCACTGAGGCAAATCATAATGGCTCCCTTGCTAGCTGGCTAGGCCAAGGGTCTTCAAATCCCCAGTATGGCTACAGGTTTTCATACCAGCCAAATAGGAAGTACAATTGATAGTTGCTTGGAGACCAAGATGACCTGATTAAACAAGTGGAATCAGGTGTGGCTCCTACTCGGTTGGAATGAAAACCTGCAGCCACACCGGCCCTTTGTGGATAACAATGAAGACCCCTTGGCTAGGCTGTAGTGCCTCATGGTAGATTGTGCACTTGAGCTTCCATGGCTTAAAAGGTTTCTGAAAGCATCTGATACAATACTTCATAACTCATTTTTCTAACTCATAATGCTTTTGTGTGTGTGTGTGTGCTGTTCAGGAAATCAGCTCTTTTAGGTAGAGTGACTCACTGGTTTACAATGATAAAAGAAATCTCTGACAAAAGATTTAGATTTGTACTAGAACTACAAGGTTAATGTAACAAACAGTTTAAATTGACCCCAGCACAAAAAAATCAGATCTAGTCCTTAATGTTGCAAGGCAGTTCCATTTCAAACGGAACTCCACGTTGCGTTTAGCATAACGCTGTGGGAGCGCCCTCTCGCACAACCGGCATCTGAAGCTTGTGTAACAGCATGCCTGTTTATATGACTGCCATGATCAGGTGACGTGGCAATTAAGCGTGCCGCCTGATATATATATGGCACCGTGCCGTCAGCCTTATTATCTTCAGCGACACTGCATGTCGGTCGTTTCTTTAACAAAACAAAAAAGACGCTTAATTTCCTCTTTGTCTTTTCTCAAAATCTCCGGACTTTAACATCCCTTTAAAAAAAAAAAAGAGAAGCAAAAAAAAAAGAATGAGTGAGAGAGATTTCAGAAAGTGTGTTACACCTTGCTCCTGTTTCATCACGGGGGGAGACGGACACACATTCTGTGTGAAGTGTTTAGGGTGGAGCATGCCACAGTAGCCCTCAAGGGGTCTGACTGTGAGCATTGTGAATGCTTTACAATTAGGCAGCTCCGCTCGCTACTCGCTCTCTTCTTGGCCAGAGGAAGCCTCGCGGATCTGGGCCAGCTGCTGCCGTGGCAGCCAGCCGGCTCAGGTCCTGGGATCTCATATTGATCTGGACGTGAAAGAGCACAGCTCTATCTCTTGCTCTGTCTTCTGGGTCCATCTCTCTGCCTGACTTTGGAGCTCGCGTTGCGACTCCTACTTCCGCTATGGAAAGCCAAAACACCCTCGCTGACACCGAGGAGCCAGTAGGGGGTGCCATTGCACCACAAACCGAGAACAGCTCTCAAGCATATAAAGAGCTGCTTGAGGTGACTACTAGGGCAGTTGGAAAGCTGAATATAGACTGGCCTGGGGAAGAGGAAGTGGCTCGTAGCAGGCTGGATGAGCGCTTCCTCTCCAGTCAAAATAAATCTCCCTCACACTGCAGAAAACTTTTTTCCAGAAGTGCATGATGAAATATCACGCTTCTGGGGAAAACCATACATTAGCCGTGTTTATAACCCCGCAACGTTTGATTACTCAGCCGTCATGGGGAGTGAGCAGCACGTCTATTTAGCTATGCCGAAGGTGGAGGAGGCACTTGCGAGCCACCTCGCTCCATCGATGGCAGGTAATTTAGAGGGGCCGGCTTTGCCTTCCAAGCCATGCCCACTTCGGTGTTGGTGGGCAAAGCCTGTGCGGCAGCGGCTCTTGCTTGTGGGTCACTGCATACAATGGCAGTGTCGCAGGCCTACCAAGCAGACCTGCTGAGTGAACTCGACACTGGGGAGGGAATTGGACCCAAGGCAGTGGCAGAGCTGCGTTCTCCGGGTGACCAAGCAAATGGCCTGTCATATCAGCCGTTCAACGTGTAGCTTGGTTGTGGCGAAAAGGCACCTATGGCTTTCCCTCTCAGGGATGGGAGATAAGGTCTCCTTGCTGGATGCCCCTGTTAAACCTTCTGGCCTGTTTGGGGCGTGGTTAATGCCATCGCCGACAGGTTTTGGAGGCAAAAGAGCAAACGGCAGCATTCAGCCAATTTCTTCCCCATCATGTGGCGTTCGCCCAGGCATCCATGAGTGGAGCCCGGGCCAGCGCTGGTGCGAGGGAGACACAGAAAGCAAGTGTGGCGGCCCGCCTCCACCCGCTGAGAGCCACGGGGACCGGGTGGCCACAGCCACAGCCTGCTAATAGGTCTGATTTAAGAATGATCATAAAAGCCAAGCAGGCAAGGAAGGAGTGGTCCTGATGGGCCACGGAGGGACATATCAGGGGACATGAGGTTGTTAGGGCAGATAGCCCCCAGTGCTACTGTAGGGCCTCCCTTAGCTAAGGCCATCCCAAGTTTTCAACCTTCTCTGGTCACTGAGCTGTCACAAGGCAATGAAAATCTGATGCTCTACCTCCAACAGAATGTAGAAAAGTTAACATCACTAAAAGACCAGCTGGCAGCATGGAAACTACTGCCAAATGTGTCTACCATAGAAAAGAGTTACCGGCTCCAGTTCAGAGCTTGACCCCCCCGGTTCAGAGGTGTACTCACCGCAGTATTCAGCACAGAGCAGAGCCCAACGTTAGCACAGGAAGTAAGATCCCTCTCGGAAAAAGGGGCCATAGAACATGTACCCCGTTCCCTGAGGGAGGGAGATTTTTACAGCCATTATTTCCTGGTCGATGAAAAAGATGGGAGTATGCAGCGTATTTAAGATCTCCGTCATCTAAACCATACTCTTCGGACAGACAGGTTCAAGATCCTGACGCTCAAACTTATCGTGCCACAGATTCAGTTCGAGGACTGGTTTGTGATGATAGATCGGAAAGATGCTTATTTCCAGATAGGAATATTGCCCAGGCACAGGAAATTCGGAGACAACGCATACCAATATCAGGTTCTTCCCTTCGGGCTAGCTCTATCCCCTCACACCTTCACAAAGTGCATGGATGCTGTTCTGGCTCCCTTGCGAGTCCCGAGCATCCATGTACTAAACTTCCTGGACGACTGGTTAATTCTAGCACAATCCAGGGAACTCGCACTTCAACATTGAGATGTTGTGCTCGCCCACATGAGGAGCTTGGGTCTGAGGTTGAACCTCAAGAAAAGTATGCTTTCTCCAGTGCAGAGAACAACTTTTCTAGAGGTTATATGGGATTCTACTACGATGAGGGCGTTTCTATCCCTAACACGCGCAGGAACGATCCTATCAACATTGAGCAAGATAAAGCTGGGTCTGGGCATCCCCTCCAGTCTATACAAGAGACTGTTGTTGCTTATGGCAGCAGCACCCAACGTCATACCGTTGGGCCTTTTGCACATGAGACCGTTTCAGTGGTGACTGAAAAGTCGGGGGATTCGTCCAAGGACGAAACCTCTGCGAGTAATCAGTGTCACCTGGCGATGCCTATGTGCTCTGAGTATTTGGAGGTGTCCCCAGTTTCTAGCCTCAGGTCACACTCTAGGGTCGTCTCCTTATCGCAAGACAGTAATGACAGATGTCTCCCCCATGGGCTGAGGTGCAGTCTTAGATGGTTGTCCAGCTCATGGTCTTTGGAGCGGCCCTCATCTGGAGTGTCATATAAATTGCCTTGAGATGCGGGCCGTATTTCTAGCACTGAAGTTCTTTCTTCCTCAATTAAGAGGTCACCATGTGTTAGTTGTGACAGACAACACAGCGGTGTTCTCATATTTCAACCACTAGGGAGGGATACATTCACGCCCCTTGTTCAGGCAGGCGCAACTAATTCTTCTCTGGGCAGAGGGAAGGTTCTTGTCAGTGAGTGCAATGTACATTGCGGGCAGCCGGAATGTAGAGGCAGACATCCTGTCAAGGCAGGGGCTGAGGCCCGGGGGTTGGAGGCTCCACCAACAAGTGGTGGAGGCCATATGGCGGAGGTTCTGCCAAGTGGAAGTGGATGTGTTCGCCTCCGAGGAGACAATACACTGCCTGCTGTGGTTTGCCCTCACTCCTCCCGCACCATTCTGCACAGGTAGAAAAATACAAAGAGAACACTAATAATGACACCCATAACACCCACAATAACACCCACTCAAAGTGACCACCTTTTTAGTTTTGTTCTACATGTTTTCGTTAACTAGACTGCTAGCTCTCCAGTGTCACCGTCACACAAAACACAACACGCTATAAAGCATTATTTTTTGGGAATCCCTTGCGATAGCGTTTTCCTATCGGTGAGGAACGCCTTATACATAAATCCAATCCCTGTGTAGCTGTAACAAATCCGGCATTTTTCCTTCCTAGTATCATTCCACCCCCTAAACCACGCCTTCCAAAGTCTAACGGTTCGGTTATCACAGAAAGTGATGTGGACAATAACATACTACCACTTTGAAATTTCAATCCTTTATATAAAAATGAAGGGTAGCACAAAGGTACAGCAGGTAGCATTGGTGGCTCACAGCTCCAGGGTCCCTGGTTTGATCCTGAGCTTGGGTTATTCACATATTCTGCATGTGTCTGCATGGGTTTCCTACAGGTTCCCCTTCCATTTTCAAAAATCATGCCAGTATGAGGACTGGTTACTCAAAATTGTGCCTAGATGTGAATAAGTGTGTCTGAATACCTGATGGTCATGCAGCTCCTTATTCACTACATGAGAAGCATCATATGGTCGTGGTGTCTAAGAAAGCTTATTAAAGAGCAGCAAAGATTTATCCTTCAGCTTGAATGTGGTAAATATTTCCCATGACTGTGTGTGTCGTTGTTATTTCATGCTGTGGATAGCAGCTGTCTGCTGTCAGGAATTACATAGCAAGCACAGTTTAAGGAAAATCATATCTCAACCTGAATGATGTGTGTGAAGAGAGTTTTAGGTGCAACAGTGTGTGCATGTGTGTTTGCTGTATTGATTTGTATGCATGCGTGTATGTTTATTTTTGTGTAGTTAGTCCGCATGAATGTACTTAAAGACTATATAGGAGTGTATTCTGTTTTAATTGTAATTGTGTAATCTAACTTTCATTATCTCTTTCTCCCTTTTTGCTTTACCTCTGTCTCTATGTATGTAGGTGTTTATTGCACAGACAGTATTGTCTGCATCAAAGCTGGACATCCCCAAACTGTTGCTCTACATTCGCTTTGCCACCTGGAACCAGATCCTGGATCCCTGGATCTACATCCTCTTCCGTCGTTCCATACTGAAACGTATTTATCCTCGCATGGACTGGTCTCGTGGCTCCATCGCCAGCCTCTACTCAACCTCTATGCGCAGACTCACTCATTCCTCTATAGGGCGCCCTGTCAGTCTCAGGGAGCAAATCTCCGATGAACCAAAGCAGGAACATGAATTAATGTCAATGCGGAGTGTCTCTCCTCCTACTTAATCAACATTCAGCATCTTCAGTTTAACAATTTGGTCAGTCATTTATGTTTATGAAAAGTCTATTTTCTTAACATACTCCAAAACCTAATAACATGATTTTTAAAATGGTTTATTCTTCTTTCATGGATGAAAAAACTGCATACATTAATATTTGGGTCACTTTTGTTAACATTCCCTTTTCCAACAGAGACTTTTAATTTAGTGCCATTTAATTTTATTTAACACAGCTTTACAGAAATTCACATGTAGATCCAAATCCTTGGCAAGGAAGTAATCCCTGAGATGACATGAGAAAGAAAGCTTGAGAGAAACCAATCTTTCTCTGTGTTTCTACAGAAAAGTGATTTGTGATTTTGTGATTCTGTGACAAATGTAGGCTAGATTCCTAACAGTTAACTAGCCAGCTAGCTAGGTTAGCCAATGTTAGCGATGAAAAACAAAGTGCTGTTTGTTGCCATGAGTATATTCTGACAGGTTTGGCTGTTAAATAAATCATTGTGAAAATGGAGAAATCAAGACTCGATAGTGAAACCATACCCATGTCGATGTGTGATAAATGCGAGCTAGATTTCTGCTACCTAATACAGCTAATGTTGGTGATAGTCTATTGGAAATGGCAGAAGGACATTAAGCAGGATTTTAATTTACATATTTGTGTATAGCTCTGGAAAAAATTAAGAGATCACTCCAAATTTTTCTTAAATCAGCATCCTTACATGTATGGCAGCCATTCCATTCCAGTATCTGTTGAATTCCAACACAAGCACGCCTCATTCTACTTAACGAGGCACTGAAAAAGTGATCACCTAAACCAAATTTTATTTAACCAGGAAAAGTATATTTTTAAAAAAAAAACTTTTTGCATTATTCGTCATTATTTTGTGTCTGAAAACACTTTTTTGTTGATATTTTGACCAGTTGTCATTTTCTACAAATAAATTCTCTAAATGACAATATTTTTGTAAGCAATTTGTGACAAATGTTTCCAGTAGTTTATAGAATAAAACAAAAATGTTCATTTTACCAAAACACATACCTATAAATATTAAACCCAAAGAAACTGATAATTTTTTTTTCAGAGCTGTATATTCATAGTTCTTGGCATTTTAAATGAGACAACAGGTATAGTGTGTTGATAGGATAATTTAGTAAAATAGCCTAAGTTTACAATTCCAAAATGATGGCAAAATGGATGTTGTTAGATATTTTCCTGATAAACTGTATGCATTATAGTGTTTATCATGAAACAACCTCTTCTGCTGCACTCTTGAACAAAAACACCCAAGAGGACAGAAACTGAAAATAGCCTTTTTTGCATAACATTATTTTAACATATTCATTTAAAAAAAATTCCACGAAAATGTGTTGGTTATTCTCACGTTACCCTTGGAAAAATTAAAGTACAAAAATTTATCATATTTAATCATATTTAATATCAATTCATCTCCCAGCATCCATCCATTCTCACTTCCCCAATCTCTTCCACTCAACTTCATTCAGATTCACAGGTTTGCTAATCTCACATAGCTGTAGTTAATTAGCATATGTATTTATTCACTCATTTCAGTCTTGTTTGGGTTTTCTGGCCGCAGTTTTGAGCCTTTTGTTCTGTTGGATTTGTTCCCATAAATGCTATTTCTTTTGTTTTATACAACATTATATTAAATTAGATTGGCCAGAATGTCCATCCATCCATCTTCTATACCGCTTATCCTTTTTCAGGGTCACGGGGAACCTGGAGCCTATCCCAGGGAGCATGGGGCACAAGGCGGGGTACACCCTAGACAGGGTGCCAATCCATCACAGGGCACACACTCACATACACATTCACACATTCATACACTACGGACACTTTGGACATGCCAATCAGCCTACCATGCATGTCTTTGGGGGAGGAAACCGGAGTACCCGGAGGAAACCCCCGCAGCACAGGGAGAACATGCAAACTCCGCACACACAGGGCAGCGGGGGAATCGAACCCCCAACCCTGGCGGTGAGAGACTAACCACTAAGCCACCGTGCACCCTGGCCAGAATGTGTTGATTTATATTCTATAGCAGCTGCTTAATTTTTTTTAAAGAATTGTATATTAATGCACATGTTTTAATACGTTATTGTTTCTATAGTTACAGCTCATTCATGGGACTTGTATGGTGGACATGCCACTTAATCTAAGACTAATAATAAACAAAAAAAAAATTGAAAAAAAAAGTGTTATTATTTAACAAAGAAAAACATATAATTGTTGCTGTCATGAAGTCTTCTGCACAGATGTTTTTATTCACTATTTTCTGAAGGAGTCTCCAGTGTCAGCAAATTTTGTCAGCAAATTTTGTCTTTTTGTCATTTCTTAACAAGAGAGAGAAAAATAGAGACTGGTGAGGGAATATATGTTTATAGCTGCTTTGAGGGAAGTTACAGTAGGAACTTGTTTTGCAGACTTTCCACAACATCAATAGCTATAAATGGATTTTTTTTAAGCATGTTGTGACCTGATTTCTTAAAAAAATAATGAGAACTGCAGATGTTTTCTAACGGACGTCACACTGAGAGTGAGCGTATATGAGAAATACTTGTTTTACTTATCAGATGAGTTTCTGCTGTTTTGAGCTGTGGAATGAAAATCCATGAGAAAATGAAAACATTTTATACACTGGCAGTTAAAAATTTTCACACCCTGTATTAACATTTTTGGTGATACTGCAAGAGTTGAAGTTAAATGATTCAAAATGCTAAAATAAGAAATAGATATTTTAAAGTATTGTTACAGTGGTGGAAATAGGTAACAATTATGTTGTGTGTGTGTGTGTGAGAGAGAGAGTTTGCTGCAGTGAACTATTTGGGGAAAAGCTAGAAATGGAAATTCATTAACAGTCTTCTTATACGCAAAAGTAAAATCATGATGATGATTAAAATGTTTGATGCAAAACTCAAATTAATACATATCTAGTTGCACACAATTAAAATAAAGTATAAATAAAATGTAATTCCACAGGAGTGTATGTGTATACACAAACACACCCACACACACACACACACACACTTTTTATTCTATTTGACTGGTCATGTAAATATTTCATATGAAGGTGACTCAAATTAAAACCTTAAAAATGTCAAATAAATTAGAGAAACAGTACATTTAATTTGTAGTTGTAAGTAAGAATATACTACTGATCCATTGGTCTCAGCAGCCCTTCTACTGCTACCTTAAACCTGATTACACTTTGTGACACCTAGTTACAAAAAAAACAAAGCAAAATATTTTTTATTAATATTACTTTCATTTGATGTACCCTCACAAAAATTCAGTAATTAAACAAATACAAATAATGGAATATATGTCAATAATCCCTATTGTTTAATGTCACCTTTACAAATAAAACAGAAATGTGTTCTGTGAGTGAAACGTTCAGGAATAAAAAGCTTTATATCTCCAAAAAAAAATAGCCTATAATGTTATTACTTACACAAGTAAATAATGAGCCTAATTGAATTATGTTTGTAAAATAAATCTGTACTGAGGAAATCCATGGGATTTATTTTACAGAAAAAGGGTCTTTTTTATTTTGAGAAGCCATGCTCTAAAATTAGAAAATCTAAAATAAGAAATAGATATAACTGAACTAAGAAAAGTTTGTGATTTTTGTTGTATTGGAGACAAATGAAGATCTAACTGGACAAGGCCAATCTGGATCACTCTGAATCTGGATCTGGATCATGAACTTCAAACACTGAAAAAGAATCATGAATGTAGCTGTCTTTATCAGCCTTTAAATGTGTGTAATAGTTAGCCCCATGTCATTCTTATTATACCATCGATGAGAACCTGTGGAATACTGCATTGCTCAGGCTTTATAATTACTAATAGTTGAGTTATTAATAAAATATTACATTTTAGTCTCCCATCTAATATCACCACCAGCCGTCACTGACTAAATATGCACAAGAGATTCGTTTTGTGCTTTGCATATGCATTTTATAGACATGAAACCTTCTTAAAGCATAAACTATTGAACACTGAATGCTGTACTAAATGACTACTTGCTGGTCTTAGAATTTAGCATGATGTTTTTGGCACAAAATATCTCTATGGTGGTCTCTTCCATGTCAGTCCTATTGGTACACAACTGTGGCTTTGATCCCAGGACTGAAAACACTCCACATGCCTACTGGCACAAAAGTAAAGGGCAAGTTTTTTTTAATATAAAAACAAATCCAGCTCTCTCTGAACTCTGAATAGTGTGACATTTTGCTGTTTAGCATTGGTGGTAAACACACTGAGAACAAATGGTCGTTCTTTGTCATATATTTATATATAATATAAATATGTGTACATATCACCATGCCTGTTCAGCCAAATATCAGCCTGCTGTGGAACAATCCTCTTGTTTGAATGCCTTTGAACACACTGTGTCCTGTGTCTTTCTGGAAAGAATGAACATCCTGATTTCCGTCACTGTCCCCAAGTAGTTCCGTACTCATTTCGTAGTCCAGTAAAGAATCATTGACTCATATTTAACACTTTTTAAAAGCTTTTTTTAAAGTATTATAACTATAGATTTGAAAAAAAAAAAAAAACCTGAGAGAAACCATACCTTCTCAGTACTTCTGTAAAGAAAAATGAAGATGTTTCATGACTGCTTTGGACCAACTGCGTCAAAGGATTGAGGAAGATCTGACACCTACAGATCTTATTTTTGAAAGGTTTTTTTTCTACATAAGGTATAAAACACTCTGGCGTGTGCGGTTATAGAAAAATAATCAAGGGTGTTATTAATTATTTTCCTATAACAGCACATCCTAAAGTTTTGTTCCTCTTATAACACAGCAATTTGTCAAGAATTATTATTTTTAATTTATGAACAAAAATTCACATTTTTTATCAGTTTATATTTGCATGTAATTTTTTGGAATTTCCATGACACTCTGTTAGCTCTGTTATCATTTACATGATATAAGAATGGATTATTGAAGTAAATTTTTAAAAATGCAGCTTGTCATGTTACAGAGAACCAAGAAAGCTCAAACACATCTGTCCAGAAGACTTTCTAACTGTTCCAAAGAGACTCATTCCAAAAATGTATGTTTTTCTTCGGTAAATAACAATGACATTTTCAATCTGTTCATCATGTTGTGTGTTCACCATACAAGTCCCTGTGATTTGAAGTACAACTGGAACACCTCTCAGAGCTGCTGTAGAAAATGAATCAAAAACCAGATTCGAGAATTCAACAGTGCTGTGGTATAATGTTGAATAAAGCACTGAAAATACAAGAGACACTCCACTAAAGTCCCAATTACACACTTATTATAATAACTAAACAGTTTAAAAAGTAGTACATACAAGGTTTTATTGGTAACTTCGTGAAATAAATTTCCAAGATGCTGTACATTGTCAGGTCTTCACTTTGAAAATAATACAAGCTGTCTACACAGTGTATAAATATAACACGATGAGACAAATCTACACAATTCCATCCATCCATCCATTTTCTATACCACTTATCCTACAGGGTCACAGGGAGCCTTGAGAATAATCTAGGGAGCATGGGGCACATGGCGGGGTATAGCCTGGAAGGGGTGCCAATCCATCGCAGGTCACAATCACATACACATTCACACATCTACACAATTTGTTTGTGATAAATATATGGTAAGGAAATTAAGGTGATTTCCAAGATGCAGTATACATGATCCAAATTACATTTGAACGGGAACAGTCACTCAGTCAAACAGTGACGTGATCAAGTCCAACTACACCAACTTTGAGGAAATATTTGTTAAAAATCATATGACATTTTGAAATATAGATTTACAAATACAGAATTGTTTTATTATTTTATTCCAGATTTCTTTGGGTGTACTTGCATACTATATATACTAAGCCCCACATAAGTATTACACAATGCTACTGTGTAGGGAATTTCCAAGGATATTATAAAAAGTATAATAGTGAGATTGTATAAGGTAATTCTCATTTCTGTGAGAATTCTTGCATTTAAAAATAATAGCTGCATGAGCTGAATTTTAAAAAATGTCATCGCTAGTTGAGACCAATTTTGAACTGGGGTCACGTAGGTGAGGTCGAGGAACTGTCACAGCCACATGACTATGCTGACAGTGGACTAAGTCTTCTGGTTTAGGCCACACCCATCTGGGGTTTAAATCCCAATAAAGTTACAGATATTTGGAGCACAAAACAGATACAGACAGTGACATTGCATTATACCTCTATGCCATTCCGAACACAGATAGATATAGCAACTATGTTCTATATTTCAGGTTTGTATTACCACTTTTTATATAATAAGCAATATTAATATGCCACCATGTATGCCATGACACATATTTCTTCTTGGGAGTTGAGTCCAATGACTTATTTCAGTAAAATGGCTTTAATGGTATATATCATGGTTCCTTTTTAAATCTATGAGTAGTCCAGTATTTTCCACTCTTTAAAATAAATAGACATGACTGTTCCCCTTTAATACATTTGAAGAAGTCCAGGCCTCTGTGTACTACAATGAGTCTTTAATGCAGATAAACATTACTGCAGTAGTTCATGTCATATTTCATATATACACACCACAATAAATATCTGCACATGAAAAGAAGACCTTCATTTGTAAGCAAACATTAGATAGAAATGACAGACATCATAGGCCAAAAGCTCAAACTGAAGAGTATCATGTCAAGGCTTGCCAATTCAGGTCAGCTCCCATAAAGCTGTGGTTATAAAGTGACCTGATCTTTTATGACATATAATGAAGTGACCTTTACATGGGCAGACACCACAGTATAAATAGTGTGTTCATCAGCAAATGCTCTTTCAAGACAAATAAAGATAAACAATAACTGAATATTTGGAGCATGTGCATCATGTTATGACTCAAATATGTTCCGAAAAGCTATTTAGTAATAATTAGTTTCAGTCTGGTCTGAAAAACACTTCCAGATGCTGAACTTTAAATAATGCATTTTGTTTTTTAAGCATTCAGTGTTTTACACTGAACACATGGTGTACATTTGCTGATTATTAAATCGAAATTAATATATATCCGTGAAAATAGGTTTACACTTGGCCCAAATAATTGTGCCAGGATATATAAATCTCACCCAAAATCTTTTTCATACAGTATATAACCTCAAATTAGATTAAGCTTTTGTGATTTCACTTTCCAATAAACAGTTCTGTCAAGTAAAAGGAATAGTAATTATTTTCAAATGTAAGGATGAGTTGCACCAACAATGTTTAGAGCGAGTTGTGTTTTATTATAATTACCAGTTGATTTTATATATGGTTTAACAAATCAATGAAATTTTCCATCTTTGATAAAGTAGCAAACATTAGATACAAAACTTATATATATTTTTTATAATCTCACAATCACTGCTTTCCCCAGTCACTGGTTCATACATGAGGTCTTCTGAGATTTTTTGCTTCAAGAACGGGTTAATGACACGGCACACTTCTGGTCTTTGCACTCAGGGGTTTGCTGGGGCCGTGAGAGCTCTGCAGCTAAGGTTGTGAACTGTCAGAGTATAATAATATACATGTGAAATTGAAGTGACAGCTCTAAATCTCTTGTTGAATAATGGACAGCCAGTTGCAGCCAAGAATTTTTTTTTTTAAAGCAGCTACATCTGACACGAGAATACTGTGATAATACCAAAATCTGAGTGTAAGAATACCGAGAGACATAGCCAGATTGAAAAATTGGCCATTGGCCTAAACTCTGCCATTTTTTACATCCCCTAGAGCTCCCCAGATGTCAAACAGAAATACGTCAGGAAAGGCAAAATCCCCTAGAACAGAGTCTAGAGCCTCAGCAAAATCATCTGGATTTTGCTTGTCTTTGGCGGCTTCTACAATGGTGGTTGCTGCAAAGAAACACAAAGTTGAACTGTTTTAGAAGAACAAAATGACATTGTATCTCTCTGGAACAAAACATTATGTTTTCTAAAAGGTATATTAAACTTAAATTGAGGTTAAATAATGTCAGTTTACAACCATGTGTCACAAACGCATCTGCACTGTATCAATCTGCATGTTTCCATGCATTTCTAAGGGATTTGCATGATATTGTACTGCATTTTGACCCATAGATCTATTGTTCAGTCTGCAAAGAACTGTGAAGAACATATACTCACACTCTTCACAATGTCATCATCAAGGGCCTGGTTAGACTCAAGAGATTGAAACTTGTTCCCACTGTAAAATGAATTTTCTGAGAATGCTCCACATTTAGACCAAGATTCTGACATATTGGAATTTGTTCTATTCCCAAAGCTCAAGATAACTGAGTGTAAAAGGACATTAATGGTAGAAGTAGTCACTATGGGTCACTATGCTGTGCTGTATACTGCTATATAAAGGCAAAATGAAGTTCCTTTTTTTTTGTCTAATCTCAATTATGACTATTAGATCTTATTATAAACTCTGCTTTTAATGAGCACTGTTGGTGACATCCCTACAACTGAACATCTCCATTCTATAATTTGCAATAACTAGATAAAATAGAAGATGTAGTAATGATAAGAGCTCTATGCCATTGGAATTTTAATGAATTTTATTGAAACTTAACTTTTTATCAACTTTAAAACTGAAGACATGCAGTATCTTTAGTAAAGATTTTATTTTTACTCGCTTCATTTTTGGAATTGTCACAGTGAACTAACCCTAACTAAATATTATTAAACATAAGACTATAACTCTTACCATTATGATATTGTCTATTTTATCTAGTTGCAAATTATAGAACTGAGACATTCATTGTTTTGTGTATTATAAACATTGGTTGCTTTATTTGAAGAAACTTGTGCAAAATGAATATCCTACAAGAAATATTCTAGTTCGATTCTAGAAAGAAAGAAAAAGTTCAGTAAATAATAATCAATTGTGCATGTAAATATTTCTAGTCTCTATATCTTAACCAAAACAGATGCTTGTTTTCCAAAGCATGTGGTTGTTTCCGTAAAAACCCTGTATATATACACACACACACCTGTTGGGAGCGCAGAACAATAATCACACCCTATTACCACGTGGATCACATGACCTCATAGTACTACTTAGTAGTAGCCACAACTTAATGATCTCCTTCCCTCATTCAATTTAATTATCCATCCATTTTCCGTACCGCTGACTGGGAAACTGGAATGTGTTCTGTGTTTATTATTGATGCGCTGAGGCTTGACTTACGCAATATCAACTGCTTTAGGGAATTTTTTAGAGAGGATATGACATATTCAAGCAAAACCACATCTCACCAAGTTCAGGATCCCGTATGCCCATGTAGCTCTCGAGAAGATCATCAACCATCTTGATGGCCTTCTCTTCATATTCACTGGGCTGATGGGAAGAAAGGAGGAAGAGATACAAGAGAGGAATGACTTGGGTTTAAGGCATTCAGCGTTTTTTCACATCACCATGGCAACTTGATCAGTAACTCACCACTTCCTGAACGGTTGCCGTTCCTTTTGAGCGCAGACGCAGAGTTTCTTTCCCACTGACCATTTTGCCCTCACTGGATTTTGGCGCTCGTGTCCTCTGACCAATCATGTCTCAATGGAGATGCACAAACAGACTTGGATCAAATTTCTATGCAATTATAAGTTTTCTCAAGTAAAAAAAACCCTCAGAATTAACTGATGAAGTAATCATATTACCACCTGCTCTGAGATCATAGCATAAATGATCATACAGCTCACAGAGGACAGAACTGTTTTAAACCAATTCTTTCAAAAATTAATGCCAGCTAATGACATAAGCATGAGTGTTTAGAAAGTTGGGAGCTTTCTTCATAAAATGTTCCATTTATCTCAGATAAAGATAAAAGAAATGTACATTTACACAAAGGCTTGTGTACTTGTACTACTGTTTAATTAGTTTTTGGGTTGTTTTTTTTTTTAATTCTCCCAATTAAAAAGAGGAACAATGTGTGTGAAATTGAATGACTTTTTATAATTCAGCTCAGTGGGGATGATCTCACAGATTTATGTCTTGCTGTCCAAAATCACTGTAAATCATAATTAGAAAGATTTAATAAGATTATGGGGAAATTAAAAAAAAAATCAAATGTGTCATTCTTCTGATAAAAGAAGATGATTGGCTTATAATAAATATTGAAATAAATCTAAATAAACAATTCTGAAAAGACAATTCTTTTCATTAAATGCTACTCAGAAAAGAACACATTTCTTCACTGTTTCTTTTTTTGGCATTGCAACACAATTACACTACTCTGAAAAAATGTACATAATCTAATCAAGGACATTGTCATGCTGAACTTTCACATGTCTGCTTTTTATTTTCTTCTTAACAGCATGACTAAGGTCTTTGATCCCAATTATAAAAACAACAAAGTTTATATGTTTATTATTTGACAAAAAAAATATTTTGTTATTGTAGTAAATTCTTCATGTATCTCATTTGAAATTATGGACCTCACAAGCAGTTACATTACTCCTAAAACTCCTAATGTTTCCTTTTCTGGAATTGTATATTAAATCACTTTGAGTGAGTTTTATACCACAAGACTTAAGATTGCACTTAATTTATACTTCTGTGGTTTTACCAAACGATCCAAAAGGTTTCATTTTGGTTACTGGTTAAGGTTAGATTTAGGTGCTACATCACATAATGAAAATGAACTAATTTCATCCTTGGAAGATAGATTTTACAAACACAGCCATTTTAGTTGCTGTTTTATTTATCTATTTAAATAACCAACAAGCCATTTCTATGGATTCAAACATTCAGAGTTACAACATACAGTACTACAGTTAACTACAGCTCAGAATTCACTTACTGCTTTTATCAGGGGAGAAACAGCACCACAACTCTGTTTATGACACTGTTCATTTATTAAACACCCAACTGAACACTGTAATTTCATATATGGATTAATTCTATTCATGAATAACAACTGTATACCTGTACCAACATGATAGATCAGGCTGGTTCTTCAAATCTGGCCAGTGAAGTCCATTGTCTAGCAGAGTTTACCTCCAACCTCAAACTCACAATTTTTAAAACAGAATGCTACTTGAGGGGACTTATTTCTGTGAAAATTTCAGGTTTGTATCTGGTCCTCCACCAAAGATATTCAACCTGAAAGTGAGTGGCTTTTTTAATGCACTTTCTCACCCCCATAAAAAAATATAAGAGAAGAACTTAGACTCGAACCCTTGCCATGATAAAGTGACTCTAAATGTGGAACTGTGAGCAATCTTGAGCATTACATTTGGACTTAAATTCTAAGTCTAAGGAACAAGAATTTTCAAAATGTTTATATATGTACTTCCACCTTGTAATGTGTTCCAGGGAGCTAGGACCATCATGAGCCAAGATATTGAAGTTTCCGTAAACAACTGCATAACCAATATTTGTTGTGTGCCATGACACAAAGATGGCCGTTGTAGTTAAACAAAGTAAAATAAAACTAAATAATTGGTGTGCTTGCAATGCCAATACATAGATGTATTCACTCAAAAACAAACTGTCAAAATTAAAAATAGTCAAACAACCTGCATTGGACCACTTGAGATAGAATGACCCTTCTTTTATCAGCACACCTATATCGTACATCAAAAATCACAATACAATCACAGTTCTATATCAGTGCTCCTGATACTATATAACCATGACAACAAACATAAACAACAAACAGTAAGATACTGGGAGCAGAACTGTAAATGGTTTAGAGGAAAGTACTGTAATATATTTATAGGTAATTACTGTGCTTTTTATAGTATATCACTGTATATTTCCAGATGATTTTATAGAAATTTAATGGCAGTAGAGTGTATTTACCATATTAAATACTTATACATATAATTTTGGTATACAAACTAAAATGTACGATATAAAATAAAATATAATCCACTATCCTCACTCACTTTACTCATTTGTGTGATGCTTTTATCCAAAGTGACTTACAACTGAAGCATATGAGGGTTCATGTTATGTCACCGGGCAGTTATAGGATGCATACTTGACCTCGCATACATCCATTATTGGCTAGTGTTACTGTGATTGACAGGTGAGAGAGAGTATGCCTCCCACCCAGAGAGCTGGGGAAAGTAGTTTTGTCAGAATTTACGATTGTGATATCCCAAAGATAGGGTGAACACTTTTCTGTTGCACTACTCAGGAACCTATACAGTGAGTTTTACAGTGAAAATAAGAAAAATGCATGATATACTAGATTTTGTATTATGACCTTGAGTAGCTTTATATCTAGCATCTCACACAAAAGCAAGTACAGGTGAGAGTACAGGGTCAGCACTTTTTAAGTGCTCCTGGACTCCTTAAGAGCTTGAGGCCTTTGCTCAAGGACCCAGTTATGAACTCAGTCCATCTTTATGACTTGTGACTCTTATGACTAATAACCAGTGTCACGTCAGGAAGAAACAATGCTATGTGGTTTAGAAGAATGTTTCAGATTGAGAAGCTAATATGTGCAATGTTGTCAGGGACCTGGGAGGCCTGTCTCACTCATTATCAGCCTCTTTAAGGCTTTTATTGAGGGGATCTGACAAAGGGAACACAGCCCTGTGCATTCATGTTGTATTTTTCCATAATTGCTAATATAATAAAACATCTACTTTGGTTTGTTTCATTATTAATGCCACTAACTAAGCAGAGCCATATCAAGTCCCTGTATTGAGTCTGTAAAGGACAATGTGGCTCAATCCCTGCTAAATAAGACATCAGTTTAGTCTGAGTGGAAGTGTATGGTGGCCATTTTGTCCCATCTGGCTTAGCTGTGCTTGCGCTTCTCACTTGTTGCATACTGTAAGATAAGCGTAATTACATGCATTGTGCCCATGAATGGTAATCCATCATTTTCAAACATCCAATTAGCTAATGGTATAATGATAATCAAAGGCCCTTCAATTATTAACAGTAATTTTCTGTCAGAGAGGGAGAGGGGGAATAGGCATACTCATTTTCACCATATGCATATTAAAACTAATTCTGCATTTGCTTAGTCTCCACACTGCAGCTGAATGATTTCCATGCTAAAAGAGATTAGAGCTGTTCCATCTCAATAGCATTCGTGTCTTTAACCCCTGAAATTATAAATGGCCAGATCATTATCATTACTGACTGCACTTTATGTATCACTATCATTAAAGAAGGTTGCGATTAAAAGATTATTGTCTTGCAGTTGAGCTAGAAAGCTAATCTAGCTCCAGCTTAGTATTTAAGAGATAGTACATTACAATTACGGGGCCATTTAGCCCTTGTAACATTTTGTTAGTCCATTTTTCAACGTGTTTGAACAAAAACATCTTAACCCATCTCCGGCAAGAGTATCTCATTTTTGTGAGGTTTCTTTGCTGACAGGCTGTATTTTAATTTTTTAAGCGTAGAATTAGCAAATACATAAAATGTGGATAATTAGCATCCATGAAAATGGCATAAGAACGTCTTCTTTGCAAAAATTTTCCAGATCGGTCAAATTGCTTTTGATACATAATTTGTAATTTGTAAGCTCTTTGCAGACCATAGCTTCAACATTCAACATTCAACATCCAAGATGTGTGTGTATATATATATATATATATATATATATATATATATATATATATATATATATATATATATATATATATACACACACATATATATACATGTATATATTAAAGATGTTTTTCCCCTAAAATCTTTGTTTTTCATTTGTATTTTGTTGGTTGCTATATCACATTAAAGGTGGAGGGAAATCTGATATAATTTATCTTGGTTTCATCAGTGCAATACGTCATTAACAGGATATTTCCATTATAAGTGAACTTCCTTTTCCTTCTTCCACACTAATCCACTATATGATCCATTTGTAATGGAAATATTTCTCCATTCTTATATGACAGACTTTCATTACCTTTCAAAACACAAAACACTTCAAACTACACGATTCCCAGCTCTGTGTACGTGAGACTGAAGTGTTAGTTTCCTCCCTGGCCCACTTCAAGACAAGGATTTACTTTGTATAAGCACGCAAATATGAGTAATTCACTGGAACGTTGAACTGTACAGGGTATGTGTGTTTATTACTATGTACCAGTGTGTGAGAAATGTTTTCGTGTCAAGGATAGGAATATCTGATTTTTATTTTAGAAAAAATAGAAAACTTTAGAAAATTAAAAGAGCCAGAAAATTTCCTTTTGGTCAGTGGGGTGAAGGTTAGAGTTAGGTGTAGCATAGTAGTAATTATCTTCATTAATAATAAAAATAATAATTTTGTAAACGTAATGACAATGACGCGTGTGTGTGTGTGTCTGAAACATGATGGAGTTGATGCTAATACGAGATCTGACCACATGGTGGTAGTGTTTCTCCGTCTTCAAACAGATTCGTGCCGAATGACTTGATTTGTGTCTTTCTATCTTTATAGAGGAAATGAAAGGATTCTCAGCTTTTTGAATTATGCTCGTTAATCATTTAGTCATTCAATTATTTTCACTCGGCCTATAACAATAATAGTCTTTACTATTTGTAGCAGGGATATTCTTAAATTAACTATTTAATTTATTTCTTTTAATACTTCTACATTTAATATTTTAATTACATTTCTTTGTTTCATTTAATTGAATGCTACGTTAAACTAATATATATATACTATATATATATATATATATATATATATATATATAGAGAGAGAGAGAGAGAGAGAGAGAGAGAGATATATATATATATATATATATATATATATATATATATATATATATATATATATATATATATATATATATATATTTGTGCATGTGTTTTCTCTTACACATAAGGTTGTTGTTGTTGTTGTTGTTGTTTTTTTACACAATATGTTTATATGGCATTGATTGTGATTTAATTGGCTATATTATTTTATTTATTATTTTAGATCATATGCAATGCCCCAATGAAACAGTAGTATCAGTATGGCTTACCTTTATTTGATAAATTTATCAAATACAATTTTAAAATCAAAACTACAACGTTACCTAAAAGTAATAAGCTCATGTAATAAAACAAAAACATTAAAGTATTTCACAGCCAAAATTTATGTACAAATTCATGTATAAATGCGACAATTAAAAGATTCCTGTTTGTTCATGAGTAAAAGCCAAGCACTGAATGATGAGAGTAGTGCAGCATGGTGATGATGATGATGACAGACAGACACACACACACACACACACACAGAGGTGACAACGATGACAAACATGGAGGAGATGATGACTCACCAAATGCTTTCTTTGGTCCCACCAGTCTGAGAGTGAACGGCTCTCCTCGCGGTTGCTCCTTCAGCATCTTGGCCACTTCATAATGACGACATCCCACAATGCTCTGGTCATTAATAGCCTCAATGTGATCACCAACACACACATTTTTCAGCCGGTCAATGGTACTGCCCTCCTTTATCCGCTATTAGGAAGGACAATGTTAAGTAACTGGATAAATTCTAACATCTATCTATCTATCTATCTATCTATCTATCTATCTATCTATCGCTATATATATATATATATATATATATATATATATATATATATATATATATATATATATATATATATATATATGTGTGTGTGTGTGTGTGTGTGTGTGTGTGTGTGTGTGTGTGTGTGTATGTATGTATGTATGTATGTATGTATATTTCCACTTATCTGTCTGTCCTCTGTCCATCTACAGTTCTGTTCATAAATTTACATACCCATAGCAGAATCTGCAAAATGTTACTAATTTTTTAAAGGTAAAAGAAATCATAAAAATTGCATTTTGTTTTTTATATAGCACTGCACTGAAAAAACAATTTCACATAACAGATGTTTACATATAGTCTTCAAGACAAAATAATAATTTAATTTACAGAAATGATCCAGTTCAAAAGTTTAAATATGCTTGATTTTTAATACTGTGTGTTGTTACCTGGATAATCAACGACCGAATTTATGTTTTGTGATAATTGTTCATGAGTCCCTTGTTTGTCCTGAGCAGTTAAACTGCCCACTGTTCTTCAAAAAAAAATCCTCCAGGTCCTGCACATTATGCACACAATTGTATCTGTTTGCCTGTCCTCCATCCATCCTCTTTCTGTCTGCCTGTCTGTCCTCTGTCCATTTAATTATCTGTCTGTCTGTCCTTCTGTCCTGATATATGTCTGTTGGTCCTCCATCTATCCAGCTAGCTGGCTGTCCTCCATTTGTCCACATGTCTGTCTGTCTATTGTCTGTCCATCCACCTAACTGTCTGTCTATCCTATATCCATCCACCTAACTGTCTGTCTGTCTGTCCTCCATTCCTTTACCTATGTCTATATTCCTATCTGTCTGTCCTTCTATTTGTCTGTCTGTCTCTCCTCCATCCATCCACCTATCTCCTTACTTAATGAGGTTAGAGGTAGGGGTAGACCTGGCCTTCTTTAGTTACTGTAACACAGAGGTCAAT